>NC_135858.1:507500-512500 GCF_031162955.1 Sander vitreus | reverse complement strand
CACACACACACACACCCACACCCACACACAGAGAGACAGCCACACACACACACACACACACACACACACAGAAACACACACAAACAGAGACACAAAAAAACACGTTAGTTTGCATCATCATGGTCAAACTTTCTGACACAAACTGGATTAAAGACTGAAACCAGGAGAGAGAAGAAAGACGATGAAGAGGAGCAGAGGGAAAGAAGATTTAAAAAACGAAAAAGAGTCAAGCCTATGAAGCTCCCAAAATCCAAAAGCTATTTGGTTACACTTTACCTGAAGGTATCCTAACCTGAATGAGATAACTGTCACTGACAGGATGTTTAATTACTCAGGATATTAATTACTCAGTCCTTTAAAGGAACACGCCGACTTATTGGGACTTTGTTTTATTCCCCCGTATCCCCCAGAGGTAGAGAAGTCCAGACATACCCTTCTCATCTCCTTCACGCCCCCCATCTAGCCTAGCTTAGCACAGATCCTGGAGGTAACTGGCTCCATCTAGCCTAGCTTAGCACAGATCCTGGAGGTAACCTGCTCCATCTAGCCTAGCTTAGCACAGATCCTGGAGGTAACTGGCTCCATCTAGCCTAGCTTAGCACAGATCCTGGAGGTACCAGGTACCAGACAGTTACCTCCAGGATCTGTGCTAAGCTAGGCTAGATGGAGCCAGTTACCTCCAGGATCTGTGCTAAGCTAGGCTAGATGGAGCCGGTTACCTCCAGGATCTGTGCTAAGCTAGGCTAGATAGAGCCACTTATCCAACTCTGAGGGATACGGGGAATAAGTCCCAATAAGTCGGCGTGTTCCTTTAAGTGTTTGTTTACAGAGTAAGTCTTGCGGCTTCAATATAATAACTGCAACTTGGGACCAACCTGAGAGGCAAAACTGTAGCTCAAGTGTGAGAGAATCATTGCACACGTGTACACAGATTTGAGGCATCTAGTGGTAGATAAGATCCAGATAAAATGTTGGACTAGTACCAGATCTAATGCTTCTATAAAATGTTCCCCAACAGCTTCCGGGTCACTGCTTTTGCACACATTCAGCCAAATGATTTTTCGTGAGAAGCTGTTAATACATAAACATGTCACACAGTCATCTTTTTTTGTTATTTACCTTTGAGGCCACTTTTCCTGGCATTTCATAAACACCCATCTAAGCCTCTACATCTTTCACAACCACGTAATTGATCATGGATGAAGTCCTTACCAAGGTCTAGAATCTGTTCTAGTCCTTTTATAAGCTCGGTCGGCTGTCAAAACTAATAAAGCTAAAATAAAATACACAACAGATTGTTTCTGCTGAGGACGGTGAGCGTCTGTGTTTTAGCAGCAAGTTCTGAAGTGAAAAAAAGACTTTTTTTAATAGTGTTCTCTCCATTTTGAGATGGCTTTGTGCATTAAATAATAGCTGCATGGTAGCCAAGCACATGGGTTTATAGTAAATGTTCCCACATCTCATGCACAAAAGATAAGGACTTAAATACTGAATATTAATCATCTTTTGGGGCTTCAGGAAAGAAAGACGAGAGGAGAAAATAAAACAAAAAAAAAACAACAAAAAAAGGACGAAGCAGCAAAGTAAACGAGGCCGAGGAGGAGGTTCCCTGAGTAGAAAAAACAGAAACGTTACAGACCAGTTTTCACGGCAAATGACTGGAAACACTGGTCAGACATCCCCAAAACAAACACACAAGCATCAAACACAGGACGGACATGATGGACAGAATGATGGAGGGTTTAAAAGTGAAGAAAGTGATTCCAAAGAAAGACTCGAAGACAAAAAGATGGATGAGAAAAAGAACAGGGCATTATTAGGCAACAGACTGGATGCAAGAAATGGAAGGACAATTAACAAACCCTGTAGCAAGAGATGGAGGAAATGATGCATACAAAAAATGAAAAGAGAAGCACCAACACCCTGAAAGTGAGAGGGACAGTTAATGAATGAATGAGGGAGGCCTTTCAATTAAGCCCCTGACACACCAACACGATACTCAGCCGTCTGACAGTCTGGCGAGGTCGCTGACTCGAGTCTGGTCGCTGTGTGTACGTGCCGTCGTCAGTCGGAGGAGTCGTCAGCCTTCATTTAGGCTGATTTGACTTGTTGAATCTGCCAGTGGGCAGTCAGACTCCATGACCCATCTGATTGGTGGAGAGCTAGCTCTTGACTAGCCAATCAGTGCACGAGAAAACCAGAGCTGCCAACGCCAGTATCTTGTTATTACTAGTCGTGGTATTTTCTTCCGTTCAGCGAGTAATGACAACAAGGATCCTTCTTGACTACTATCACCACTCTCTGATGAAAACAAGGACTGACGACAGCGTGCTCTGTGTTTACCAGGTCTAGAGAGATGCTCCCTCATTTCTGGTTTTCATTTTTTGGGCGACAATACAGATTAGCGCCGCCTGCTGTTATGGAGACGTATTGCGTCTCGCGCACGCGCAGAACGTACGCTCCAGTCGGCGTCTCTTCGGTGTGTTCTGAGGCTCTTTTTGGACTTTGGGGAGACTGATCAGCCCGACTGACTTTCTGCCGACGGGTTGGTGTGTCAGAGCCTTTAGAGATGGTCAGATGTGAAGGTACGAGCCCGACTCTTTAAAAGGAATCCTTTCTCTTCACAAGACGTTTCAGAGGAGTCCGAAATAAAGCCTCAGCTAGCGTCATGCTAACAGGCTATTTACTGTTTCTAAAAGTAAGCTCTCACATCCTGATTCTCATATCGACTTGATGATGTTTCAACTGCTCAGACCAACAGAATCTTGCTTTTGATTTCCTGCTCTTTCCACATGAATGTCATAAATTGAAACCACTGTATTCTTACGATCTGAGGTCACGGCGTGAAGCGCCTGGTGCAGGTGTGTTTAGGGCGTGTATAAATCCACTTTTGCTGGTTTGATGGTGAATAAAAGGGTCCGTGTGCCGGGGTCATGGTTCTAAAGGGTTGACCTTAGTGTCTTCATTAATCAGAGGTGTGTTTTGGGCGTAACATGCAATCAACCAATCAGAGATCATCTCCCATTCCCTTTAAAAGCCAGGCGCGTTTGGACCTTGGAGCATTGCTGTTATGATGGAGGATTTGCACCGTAATATTTGTATTTGTAATCTTCTGCATGTGTGTGTGCTGCTGTGCGTCCCTGTGTGTGTAACAAGCATAGTGTGCACGTTCTGTGCACGAGCCTAGGAGCATTTTACTAATGCTCTGTTAAAATAACAATGAAATGCTGCGTTATTGACTTTAGACCAGGTTTTTGTTGGTCAATGGTGCCATCACTTCCCACTGCCTCAAGATAGCAATACTCCCAGAATGCACCTGAACACACCTCCCTGTAAGACCAGCACGCCCAGAATGCACCTGAACACACCTCCCTGTAAGACCAACAAGCCCAGAATGCACCTGAACACACCTCCCTGTAAGACCAACAAGCCCATGGGCCACAGATGGGTTCAGGTGCATTTGTTATTTAAATGACGCGGGCGCTGGACGGGAAACTGACAACTGGGTCGGTCTTAAACTAGCAAAGACAGTCGGGTCGGGCTTTGTGCTGCGTCGGGTGAAAGGACGTTATGTTTTAACAGGCCCCTGAACCATCTCTCACTTCAAACTAACCATTTGACAGGATCCATTTAGGTCAAAAACTTTAGTTGAGGGTATGTCTGGTGATATCCCGTCTCATGTTAACGAATCCCAAATGAACAATGAACGTATTTACTGTTCTGCCCCCACTTAGTCGATTAGTCGACTAATCGGTAGTTTTGGTCTTAGTCAATTTGTCATTTTTTTATGGCAATATTTATCTTTTATTTAATAGATTAAGTTCAATTAGATCAAATTAGTGAATAGAGAAATGTACAACACATGCTGTGATTCTCATTTTCCAGTGTGGCCCTTAGACATTGTTGACAATAGACCAAATATAGAACATTAGCCTTATAATTCCAGCTTCCTGGTGAGCTGTTTGCACAGATTACGGTGAGAACTACAGCAGAAAGCTGTAGCTATCAAACCAGAGAGCTTTTCTTCTGGGAGTCCTGAGGACTGATGTTTCTTTGAAGATGAAAAACTAAAAATATCTGCAGGCTAGGGTTGGATATCGTTTGGGTTTTTTTCCGATACCGGTGCTAAAACGATACTTTTAAACGGTGCCGGTGCCTTAACGGTGCCTGAACCGACACTTATAAAAATAGAGTAATAGGGTATTTTACAATAACTTTGAATGCACCACGAGGCTTACTAGTTTCAAGTGAACGCACCGTCTGTGCAGCAGCTGCAGGCTGATTAACGTCCCGCTGATGGAATCCTCTCCAGTGAAATACAGACACACTTTACACCGTTTAGTGTCAGCATTTTAACCGTGTTTACTCCAGCTGCTAGCTAACGGTAGGCTAACGTTAGCTGCTGCCAAGTGAAGTGTTAACTAGCGTCACGTGCAGCGATGCTCCTGTTTACTCTACGTCTGTTTCAGAGCATCAAAGAGCAGCGCAGAAGGCATTTAAGTGGCAACGAAATGAGCATTTCAATTTGGTCCGGTAGATACCGGTCGTTCAGGCACCGGTGCCGTATTAGCACCAGGTTTCGGTACCAAACCCTACTGCAGGCACTGAAGAGAACGAGCGATCTCTTTAAACTTTACATGTGTGGTTGGTGGGAGCCCGTCCCTTTAAAGAGCAGAGTTTAGTGTTCGCTGCAGAAGAGCAGGCGCAGAAGACAGACTGACAGGCATGCAGTTAGAGATGACAAAGACCGCTGTGATGATGATATTGGGTCTTAAAAGGGGCGTTTAGGAGGTGAAGAGAACGTCCAGCTGATCAGAATTCAGGGTTCAACCCTAACAGCAGTTACAGCAACGATGAATATAATTGCAAAATACTAAAAAATGTAAATGTAACTAACCTCAAACTCGTCCTCCCTTCTCATTTGATAATGTTATTAAAAAGGGATGAAAACTAACTAAACTTTGGGTCCACAGATGTGTGAAACAATACCGGTAACATGC
>NC_135858.1:477500-505000 GCF_031162955.1 Sander vitreus | reverse complement strand
TTCGGATGAGCGGATGAGATGAGCGTAGCTATCGCGCGAGTGTTACCCAAATTAGAAAGTATTCCTTCATTGAAAGAGGAGCAAAAAACGGCTCTGGAGGCTTTTCTCGGAGGAAAAGATGTTGTTGCTCTTCTTCAGACGTGTACCGTGAAAACTGGTGGGGGTTGTCGTTGATGAGGTTCATGTCACATACAAATGGTACGTTTAAAACGTTAGCTACGTTAGCTAACCTAATTGTATGTTAAACGATGGCATTAGAAGAACAACAAGGTCCTTGAAGCCAAACTAACGCTAGCTACACTGACTTCTAGCTTCGTTGATCTGGCCTGTCTGTCACCATCATAGGTGGTGATTGACAGATGGTTCATCCAATCAGCTAACCAGGATTTTCGCCCCTTCCCAAAAGTTCTCCAACGTTACGTTCCCAGATGGATATGCCGAGCAAATGGGAAGCGATCCATCTGGAGTCAGGTTCTGGAGTCGGTGCATCCCTGGTGAAAACAAAGTGAGTTGATCTAATCCTGTGAATCCAGATCAGGACTTTTATTCTGAAAAACAAAAACCTGAGGAACGAGACAAACATCTACCGTCACGTCAACAAAAGACTGAAGAGTAAGAAGAGCTGAAGATGAGAGAGAAGAGGAAGGAGGGTAACTGAGGAGGAGGTTGCTCTGCCTCGATGTCATCTTCTAATTTGGGTTTCCTGGAGATGTCACAAACTAACAGCTGTTACTGATCAGCTCAGGATGGAAAGGCTGGAGAGACGATGATGTGTGAGGATTTCTTATCATTTATATTTAGTCAGTCACTCCATCTGCTTATAGTCACATCCATCACAGAGGTTGTTAGAAGTCCTCTACCAGGACTGAAGGTCTGCCTCCAGATTGGAGAGACTGTGAACTGGAAGTGCTGGGTGGGTTAGAGTCCATGAGCAAGTCTGGTGCTTCTTCTACATTAATCTTTAAAGGTCCAATATGTAATACATTTCCTGTAATAATCCAAAAATGACCCCAATGCGACATCAGATATTAAGGAAACGTGCTAAGTTGATCTTTTCTGACAACAATGCTAATGCCAGTATTTTGAAATTTCCGTTCCGTGACTTAATGTCTGTCTGTGTTTTGGCCTCTGTGTGTGTGTGTGTGTGTGTGTGTGTGTGTGTGTGTGTGTGTGTGGTGAGAGTGTGTGAGAGTGTGTGTGTGTGTGAGAGAGTGTGTGTGAGAGAGAGAGAGAGAGAGAGAGAGAGAGAGAGAGCGAGCGAGAGAGAGAGAGTGCTCCTCCGCCTGGCTGTGAAGTATGTCTGACTATATGAGACTAGCATCTAACGTTAGCTACTCCGCCTGGCTGTGAAGTATGTCTGACTATGTGAGACTAGCATCTAACGTTAGCTACTCCGCTGGGCTGTGAAGTATGTCTGACTATATGAGACTAGCATCTAACGTTAGCTACCCGCTGGGCTGTGAAGTATGTCTGACTATATGAGACTAGCATGTAACGTTAGCTACTCCGCCTGGCTGTGAAGTATGTCTGACTATGTGAGACTAGCATCTAACGTTAGCTACTCCGCTGGGCTGTGAAGTATGTCTGACTATATGAGACTAGCATCTAACGTTAGCTACTCCGCCTGGCTGTGAAGTATGTCTGACTATGTGAGACTAGCATCTAACGTTAGCTACTCCGCCTGGCTGTGAAGTATGTCTGACTATATGAGACTAGCATCTAACCTTAGCTGGCTGTGAAGTATGTCTGACTATATGAGACTAGCATCTAACGTTAGCTACTCCGCCTGGCTGTGAAGTATGTCTGACTATATGAGACTAGCATCTAACGTTAGCTACTCCGCCTGGCTGTGAAGTATGTCTGACTATGTGAGACTAGCATCTAACGTTAGCTACTCCGCTGGGCTGTGAAGTATGTCTGGCTATGTGAGACTAGCATCTAACGTTAGCTACTCCGCCTGGCTGTGAAGTATGTCTCATGTGAGACTAGCATCTAACGTTAGCTACTCCGCTGGGCTGTGAAGTATGTCTGGCTATGTGAGACTAGCATCTAACGTTAGCTACTCCGCCTGGCTGTGAAGTATGTCTGACTATGTGAGACTAGCATCTAACGTAGCTACTCGCCTGGCTGTGAAGTATGTCTGACTATGTGAGACCAGCATCTAACGCTAGCTACTCCGCTGGCTGTGAAGTATGTCTGGCTATGTGAGACTAGCATCTAACGTTAGCTACTCCGCCTGGCTGTGAAGTATGTCTGACTATATGAGACTAGCATCTAACGTTAGCTACTCCGCCTGGCTGTGAAGTATGTCTGGCTATGTGAGACTAGCATCTAACGTTAGCTACTCCGCCTGGATGTGAAGTATGTCTGACTATATGAGACTAGCATCTAACGTTAGCTACTCCGCTGGGCTGTGAAGTATGTCTGACTATATGAGACTAGCATCTAACGTTAGCTACTCCGCCTGGCTGTGAAGTATGTCTGACTATGTGAGACTAGCATAACGTTAGCTGCTGTGGTATGTCTGGACTTAGACTAGATCTATTAGCTACCCGCCTGGCTGTGAAGTATGTCTGACTCATGTGAGACTAGCATCTACCCGCTACGCTGTGTAGTATGTCTGACTATATGAGACTAGCATCTAACGCTAGCTACTCCGCCTGGCTGTGAAGTATGTCTGACTATATGAGACTAGCATCTAACGCTAGCTACCCGCTGGGCTGTGGTATGTCTGACTATATGAGACTAGCATCTAACGTTAGCTACTCCGCCTGGCTGTGAGCGTATGTCTGACTATATGAGACCAGCATCTAACGTCAGCTACCCGCCTGGCTGTGAAGTATGGTCTGACATGTGAGACTAGCATCTAACGTTAGCTACTCCGCCTGGCTGTGAAGTATGTCTGACTATATGAGACTAGCATCTAACGTTAGCTATCCCGCCTGGCTATGAAGTATGTCTGACTATGTAGACTAGCATCTAACGTTAGCTACTCCGCTAGGGCTGTGAAGTATGTCTGACTATGTGAGACTAGCATCTAACGTTAGCTACTCCGCTGGGCTGTGAAGTATGTCTGGCTATGTGAGACAAGCATCTAACGTTAGCTACTCCGCCTGGCTGTGAAGTATGTCTGACTATATGAGACTAGCATCTAACGTTAGCTACTCCGCTGGGCTGTGAAGTATGTCTGACTATATGAGACTAGCATCTAACGTTAGCTACTCCGCCTGGCTGTGAAGTATGTCTGACTATATGAGACTAGCATCTAACGTTAGCTGGCTGTGAAGTATGTCTGACTATGTGAGACTAGCATCTAACGTTAGCTGGCTGTGAAGTATGTCTGACTATGTGAGACTAGCATCTAACGTTAGCTACTCCGCCTGGCTGTGAAGTATGTCTGACTATGTGAGACTAGCATCTAACGTTAGCTACTCCGCCTGGCTGTGAAGTATGTCTGACTATATGAGACTAGCATCTAACGTTAGCTACTCCGCTGGGCTGTGAAGTATGTCTGACTATGTGAGACTAGCATCTAACGTTAGCTACTCCGCTGGGCTGTGAAGTATATCTGACTATGTGAGACAAGCGTCTAGCAACAGTTGTTGTGGATGTTCCTTGAGACTATGGATGCTGTGATCTCAGCCTGGCAACCTCCGTGAACTCTGAGTCTGGGGAGGAAGGGGCGGTATTTGGAATTTGTACTGCAGTAACTATTTTAAACACTAGCTGTCAGTATTACATATTGCACCTTTAAGTGAAAAAAAAAGAAGAAAACTGTGGAAAAAAACCTAATGAAAAGATCTGGATTCAAAGCTAAGTGAACACAAGAATAAAAGGTTAAAACCCAAATAGTTCATATGGTCTTTGGTATTAAGGAAGTGTGTGTGTGTGTGTGTGTGTGTGTGTGTGTGTGTGTGTGTGTGTGTGTACTTACGGAGCTGGTCTTGTCCTGCAGCAGCTTCAGGCTGCTCCTGCACTGCTCCAGCTCCTCGTGGATTTTCAGCTTCTCCTTCTCTGTTCTCTCATAGTGCTGACGGAGGTCCAATAGCTGGGACTGTGTCTCCTCATACTGCACACACACACACACACACACACACACACACACACACACACTTTCTATATCACATTTCATTTCCATAAATATCCAAGAAGTGACAACTTCAAGGGATTGTGTACCTCTCTCTGCAGTGTGTGTGTGTGAGCCTGGGACTGGTCCAGCTGGCTCTTCAGCTTGCTTGCATCCTGCAGGTGTTGATTCTCCAGAGAACCCAGTTTGTCCTGCAGAACCTCCTCCCTCTTCTCCAGAGACTCCAGACTGCTGCTGAGAACCAGACTCTGCTCCCTGGTGCTGCACACAAACAAGTGTTTTTTAGGGACTGACTGAGCCCTACTTATCCCAACTTCTAAAACCTAAAATTACCAGGAGAGCAAATGCACGATGATACATCAATCATCAACCACTGTCACTTTCTCAGCGTAATCAGACGGATCCTGATACATCTGACTCTTTGAATATGAGGCCTTTGCTTTGCGTTAAACAACCTCTGCTATTTTACCTATAAAAGGTAAATGTTACATTTCATAAAAATATAATCAACCCTTCTGACATTAGAGCAGCAGGTATTTATTTGTATGTTTGTGTTAGGGAACGGTTGACATCTCCAACATGTTAAGAGGCTAAAAGCACGTTTAAAACCTGCCCTGTTTCAGCCTCCTGGGTGCTAACGCTGGCAGGAGGATAACACGGTGTAGGCAGCACCGATTGTTTGTTTTTCTCGCTACTGACAGCACTACGTGACAACAAACAACAGAGCTACGTGTACTCTCCCTCCTGAGCCACAGCCACATGTTGTAGGCAGGTAGTTGTAGGTTGTGAATCTCAACAGGGACGGGACAGCGAGCTGCAGCTGACATGTGCAGTTTCACCAGAGTGGTGCGTTTCAGATATTCATGAGAAGTGCTGCCAATGGCACCTGCAGTTTATTTGAAACTAAACACAGCTGAAGCTCAGCTAAAATCCTGCTGAGCTCTCGGCTTCGATGAGAACATGCCGTGCATGTGTTTTCTCTCCATGGAGAACAGACAGAGCACAGAGCTGCAGTCGGTTAACCTGCTGACTGTTGGGTCTGGTTCAGTCAGCCGTCAGTCATGTGTCGTTCCCTCTTCGTCCAGTTCTGCCTGAATCAGCTGGACCCCACATTTCCTCCAGTCCTCCTTGTCCTCAGTCCTTCTTTTAACGCTGAATCTAAACTTTCAACCTGTCAGGACCTGTGGACTTCCTGTCAGCTGTCCTGAGTCAGAACTCCCGGGTCGATCCTTTTAGATTCAGCTACGAGTTTGGGCACTTTCTAATATAGAGTTTTAGTTTGAAGTGCAATACGTTCAGTTATTGGTGTGAGCAACAATGTCCTGTTTGATGTTTGGGGATTCAGAAAATGCTCCTAACCTCCCAGTCAGTCATATTTTAGGGGACAATGTATTTCTCGTTTCCTTGTGGTGTGTCAAACAGATGTTACCAAGAGATGTCATTTTGTACAAACATTCCTGTGTGATGCCATGATTGTTTAATATCTCTCATGATCTGTTCTGTAACATCTCTAACACCATCTTTAACAGTGATTATGTTTTTGTAAATGAAAGACAAAAGTTGTAATGGCCTGTGTTGTTGACCTGTACATAGGAACCTGTATGAGGAACCAGAAACATCAGTTTCTGGTTGCAAATATCACTGTAAATTAGTAAAAAGCTCCTAGGCTCGTGCACAGCGCGCGCACTATGCTTGTTACACACACAGGGACGCACAGCAGCACACACACATGCAGAAGATTACAAATACAAACATTACGGTGCAAATCCTCCATCATAACAGCAATGCTCCAAGGTCCAAACGCGCCTGGCTTTTAAAGGGAATGGGAGATGATCTCTGATTGGTTGATTGCATGTTACGCCCAAAACACACCTCTGATTAATGAAGACACTAAGAACAACCCTTTAGAACCATGACCCCGGCACACGGACTCTTTTTACCACCGTCAAACTAGCAAAAGTGGATTTGGACACGCCCTAAACACACCTGCACCAGGCGCTTAGATCGTTAAAATAGGGCCCAAAGTGTTAACGAATGTGAAAAATCGTGTATACCTGTTGGATTTAAATAAAGCATTTAAAATGTGTGTGCTGGGGTGTACCTGCTCAGCTCAGTCTCCAGGCGGTGCAGTTTGTCCGTAAGAGCTTTCCGTTCACCTCTCAGGCCATCACAGTCCTGCTGCAAACACACACACCGCTGCTGCAACGTAACACACTCCGCTGAAGAAGAGGGAGCATAGTTGTAATTAATATCTGTGCGAACCAAAACCAAACCAAAAGATGAATAGCGTATCGTTGGCATTTGGACTCTGTGCTCACCCTGTAGCTGGTTGGCGGAGCTCTGCTGGTGTTGCTGCTGTGTGAAGGCTTCCTGCAGCCTGCTGATCTCCCCCTCGTACTTGGCCGCCGTGTCCCTCCAGTGCTCCAGGTCAGATCGTACGCTGCCCAGGTCGGCCTGCAGGGCGGCGATCTCACGCTCACGCTCAGCCGTGGCTGCCTCCATGGCGTGCCGGAGGACGAGAATCTGACCGCACAAACACAATCCACAAGTCTGTCAGTAATGTCATAAAACTTGAATTTATTGTAAACGGACACACAGAAAGTCTGTTCATACAAGAGGGGGTCTGGTTTTTGCAGGAAGAAGTCAAAGAGAGTCAGAGGGGAGTCCGTAGGAGACAGACGGAAGTAAAAGAGACTCATAAGGGGTCAGAGAGGTGTCAGGATCAGTCAGAGGGCAGATAGGATGAATAAGAGAGTAAAAAGGTGCTGGGAATCAGAGGGCAGTTGGGAGAAGTCATAGGTTTCAGGAGGAGAGACAAGGGAGTAAAAGGGAGTCACTTATGGCGTTTTTCCACTACATGGTACCTGCTCGACTCAGCTCGACTCCACTCGCCTTTCTTGGTTTTCCGTTATGATAAAAAGTCCAGGTACCAGGGACTTTCCGCCTTTATTTAGGCGGAAAAAACACAGCAGCGAAAAGTTGAGACTGATTCAGCTTCTGGAGAAACTCAACCCAGTGTCACACTGCAGTGGCCAATCACGTAAGGAGCGATCAGACTCATCAGTCGGTTTTGAGGCGGTGTGGGAGTCCCGTACATCACTGCCTCTATCGCTGCCACAAGAACGTTTTCAAAAACTAAGAGGGTAAAAACTAAACATAAGCACTGGAGTTTGTGTAACAGCTGACTGTTTCCTGCAACAACAAAGCACTAAGCTAAGCACTAAGCACAAAGAGTCTCTTTCTCTCTTTCTCCATGAAATAAAGCTGCCTTCAAGTGTGGTTGGAAATGTCGAGATTTATAAACGATCTGAGGGAAAACAATAATTGGGAGATGGGAGTCAGGAAGAGTCAGTAGGAGACAGTAAAGGGAGTAAAAGAGAACCATGAGGAGTCAGAGGAAGCAAGAATGAGCTGGGAGGAATCAAAGGGGCATTGTGAGGAGTCACAAGGATGTTGTGAGGAGAGGGAAGGGAGTAAAAGGGAGTCTGTTTTAGTTCAGTTTGTTCCCTTAAGCACAGCTACTCGTCCTGGGGTTCCTGGGGAGGAGTCAGAGGGTAATATAGGAGTCAAACCTCCTCCTGGGCGCAGTAGAGCTCCTCTCTGGTGGTGCAGATGGTGCTCTCCCTCTGCTCCCTCAGTGCCTCCATGTCGGACTGAAGCTTTCCGAGCTGAGCTAAACACACACACAAACAAAGGGAAGTGAGCTGGGAGCGAGGTAGATTGTGACAAATACATGCTGTGTGTGTGTGTGTGTGTGTGTGTACTTACTCTGCAGGTACTGGATCTGTTTGGTCGACTCTTCAGTCTGCCGAGAGTTACTCCTCCTCTCCTCCTCCAGCAGAGCTACAGATAGACACAGACAGTAGCGTAGAAAATTAAGGGGGGAAAAAGGCAAAAAAATAAAATCTCAAAATGCCCCTGAAAACTGTGATAGAGGGGCAAGAATTTCCCCCAATATTTCATATATATGTATAAATATATACCAGTTTTGGCCAATATCCTAATCCTACATGAAGTACCATTTCTGTCTCTAACACACACACACACACACACACACACACACACACACACACACAGCGCTGTTACATATAAATGCATTGATAATAGCATAGTATGCTTTTTTCCCCTCATGTTGGCACAAGGTGGTGATTACTGAATGTATTTTAAAGGGCTGATAGAATGCAAAACCGAAGTTACCTTGTCATAGTGTAATAACGACAGTTTGGAGGGTAAATAGGACATAGAAGCTCAAAATCCCATTGATACCCCTTTCCTCTGCAAATCTCACATTTTGAAACTGCTGCTGAAAACGGGTGAATCTGAACAAAGCTAAAAGCTGACGTCAGCATCCCAACTCCTAGTCTTTGTCACGCCCCAACATCTGCATAGGCTACACCTCTGACCTGAGGTCAGCTTAGTCTTCTGAATCTAGCTAGGTCACGCAGATCTCCAGAGGTCCTCTATTTAATTACTAAATTCACTTCTGAGACTTTTTTATGCGAGAAATCAACTATGTAGAGGTCAAATATGGGCCTCTACTGTGTGTCTAACTGTGTGTCGGAGTTCAGCGGCCGGTGCTGCCGGTGTTGCTACCTCGCCGCCCGGCCTGCCTTCCTCCACAGACCCCGTCCTGCTGGGAGGTAGATGGAGCTTCGTCACGGCTAGCAGCCCATAGCTCCGTACCCGCGCAAAGTCACTGTTTTCTGGGTAAATGGACAACCAAACGCCGATGCCCTGACGGAGCTCCAGGGCCTGCAGCTCCCCTCTTCCTGCTAAATGGCCTGTGTGTGTGAATGAGAGCGCGGTCAGTGAGCTTGTTACGCCAGCAATCTCTTACCACAGGTTCCAGTTAATCTTATAATGTGTGTAATTAAAATGTGTTGAGTTATTTAAACAAACGATGGGGGAAATAAACGCCTCTTGTCCGCGAGTCTCATTGATAGAGCCTGCGGCTGGATGGAGCTCTATCAATGAGAGCGAGCTAGCCTCCTCCTAGACCTCTGAAACGAAACCCCTAATGTTCACAAAAATGCATTAAATTGAAATCAGACACCATTGTTAGCGTTATAAGACCTTGGGGTAGATGTTATATAAGTGGCGTGACGAAATTCTACCTGTAAATATATGAAAGTTATGCCGAAAGTGTAGCAACGATCTTTTCCCAAAGGATTAAATGGGACACATACTCTAGTTATGCCGGCAGCTGGCAGCCAGCCAGCTCCACGGAGCCCCGAGTACTCCAGTAGTCCAGTAACAGGGAAACGGTGACTTTCACTGGGTTTGGAGGTTGACGTTTTCTCGTCAGACTGTGTGGAGCTCCTGAAGTCCGACACGTCTTACCATCAATTTTCGTGAAACGGCCCATATTTGAGAGATATTTCTTGCATAAAAAAGTCTCAGAAGTGACTTTAATAACGAAATAGCAGACAAACAATGTATACCTTTGCAGTGTCTGAAATATGAGACCTGCTGTCTCGTCTCCAATGTGTTTGTATGGGGTTCGCTCAAACCAATCAGCACTCAGCTCATCTAAATATTCATGAGCAGACCATATTTGGAAGAAAAGCTCTTGTTCCCAATAGAGCCAGATTCACAGGGTAGTTAAGGACCCATAAAATAGCATTTGAGCAATATTCAGCCCAACCAATGTTACATCCCCTATTAGGAGACCTTAAGGAACAGTGTGAAATACCCTATATCATCACTCTATCACCCCTTTAATAAAAACAAAAAAAACAGCAAGTTAATGTACTAATTACCACCAACATTTTGTAGATGCCTGATTTTTTAGACAGTGCCCCCCCTATTCTTCCAATTTCCTACACATTTGGCCATCATCTTAATCTCGTACAATGTCATATGACGTACAATAACGACAAGTAATCTTTGAATGAAATGTCCTCACAACGTCAGAAAGAATATAAGAATGTGTGCATCCTGATTGGAGCTAGGATGTAGTCACAACTCGCGTTGGATGCACTGGCATCTTTTTATTTATAAAGCGGTATTAGGACTACTTCCTCCTTATCTGAACACTTACATCCTCCCGACGTCTGCAGGGACATATCACTTGCGTTCACAGGAACTGACTTTGGTAAAAAGGCTTTTTATTGTGCAGCAGCTTCTGCATGGAGTCAGCTTCAGTATGAGCTACAGTTGAAGGAGTTGGTCTCTTTTTATTCTTTTAAAGGCTTATTAAAGGATCTTGCAGAAAGGCAGTCAGTCTGTCATTGTTTTTAAACTGATTTAGGACCCAGATTGTCTCTTTATGATGACATTGCTGTTTGAATATGATGAGTGAAAGTGTGTCTATGTTGTTACTTGTTATTGTCTTTGTATTTATTTGAAACCACGCTGCTGCCACTTGCCAGGACACTCTTGTAGAAGAGATCGGTAATCTCAAGGAGTTTTTTTTTATCCTGGGTAAATAAAGGTTTGAATGAATCACAAAACTCCAATAATATCCATATAATATCAACTTACATTTAGCTCTAACACACAAATACCCTCCCAGACATGCCACTAGAGGTCTTTTTAGGGGTGTGAAGACGTCTCGTTCCTAGAGCTGGAACACAATCAATGCAACGTACAGTACTGTATCGAGGGATGGTTGCTTGGAGCTCCCTTCCAGCAGAGATTGCCAAAGCGTCTAATATATATATATATATATATATATATATATATATATATATATATAATAAACAAGTAAAGGATCATCTAAGGGCCCTAAGACTGTAACCATATGTTGTACTTTCTCTATGCATAGGATGTTGATATGTAAACCAAGATGTTATTCTGTGCTTATGTATTTATTGTGATATTTATTAGAGTACATGAAGAGGACTATGTATATTTATATTTGCAAAGGAAATAATACTAGCTATACTGCTCTTATTTCTATATTATATGAATGTTTGTCTGAAAATGTCTTATTTTTTATAGTTTTTTTTGTCCGTTTTGTCTGAAAATGTCTTATCTGTGGTAATGTTTTATGTTTTGTCTGGACCCCAGGATGAGTAGCTGTTGTTCTGCATCAGCTAATGGGGATCCTAATAAAATGAAATATCTGTGTGTGACATCTAGTGGGGTTATTTCATACTGTAAATTACCTTGTAGCTCCAGACATCTCTGCTTGCCAGTGTTGGCTAAGTCCTGGGCATCCAGAAGCTCTCTGTGGAGGTGGTGGATGACCTGCTCCGTGTCTTCAGGCTCTAGACCGGCCCGATGCAACTCCGCTGCACGCACACGCACACACACACACACACACACACACACACACACACACACACACGTAATGGCCATGTTATACACTACAAATCAATAAAGTGAACATTTGACTAGAATGAAGCCTCTTAAAGTGTCCATATTCTGTACATTTTCAGGTTCATAATTGTATTTTGAGGTTGTACCAGAATAGGTTTACATGGTTTAAAGACCTCTCACTGCTGTAACATCTTGGTTGGGAGTCGCACATGCTCAGTACCTAGGTAAGGACTACTAGCCAGTCAGAAGCAGAGTATGAGGGCGTGCCCTGACAGTACCTAGGTAAGGACTACTAGCCAGTCAGAAGCAGAGTATGAGGGCGTGCCCTGACAGTACCTAGGTAAGGACTACTAGCCAGTCAGAAGCAGAGTATGAGGGCGTGCCCTGACAGTACCTAGGTAAGGACTACTAGCCAGTCAGAAGCAGAGTATGAGGGCGTGCCCTGACAGTACCTAGGTAAGGACTACTAGCCAGTCAGAAGCAGAGTATGAGGGCGTGCCCTGACAGTACCTAGGTAAGGACTACTAGCCAGTCAGAAGCAGAGTATGAGGGCGTGCCCTGACAGTACCTAGGTAAGGACTACTAGCCAGTCAGAAGCAGAGTATGAGGGCGTGCCCTGACAGTACCTAGGTAAGGACTACTAGCCAGTCAGAAGCAGAGTATGAGGGCCTGACAGTACCCTAGGTAAGGACTACTAGCCAGTCAGAAGCAGAGTATGAGGGCGTGCCCTGACAGTACCTAGGTAAGGACTACTAGCCAGTCAGAAGCAGAGTATGAGGGCGTGCCCTGACAGTACCTAGGTAAGGACTACTAGCCAGTCAGAAGCAGAGTATGAGGGCCCTGACAGTACCTAGGTAAGGACTACTAGCCAGTCAGAAGCAGAGTATGAGGGCGTGCCCTGACAGTACCTAGGTAAGGACTACTAGCCAGTCAGAAGCAGAGTATGAGGGCGTGCCCTGACAGTAGCTAGGTAAGGACTACTAGCCAGTCAGAAGCAGAGTATGAGGGCGTGTCATGCTAGCAGCTAGGCGAGCATTATAACGTGTGTTCCAAAGTGACCACGTTTGTCTCTGAAGTAAAGGCTGGACTACAACAGAGCTGTTTGGAGCAGTTTGTGAACAGTGTTTTCTGTTGGAGATGGGAAGTCCCTTTGGGGGGACTTTGAGCTTTTTCACTTTGTAAAACTATAACATGCACAACAAAGATATATAACACAATAAAGGAAAGGGGGAAAGCCAAAAAGCATAACATGAGCACTTTAAAGGACCTGCAGCCACAGAATACAACTGAACAGCTCCCTCTAGTGGACAGTTTACTGTATTACTGACTCTTATAACCTCTTACAGTTACACAGAGCAGAACTACAAAGCAGAGACAAGCTGCCATGGTTACCTTTGAGCAGAGCTACTCTGTTCTGTGGTTCATTCAGCTCCTGGTCGTCCATGTTGCCGTCTGAAACAAACACATATTTCTTTCTTTCTTTCTTTTCTGAATTCTCAAACAAATATTATTAGAAAATAAGTCAAAATACGTGATTCTCATAGATGCAGAGAACAGCTTTCAACACTATTCAACAGCAGAAAAACCTTAAAACTCAAACTGATGAAAGGCCTGACTGAGGAAGTGATCACATCACATTCAACATAAATATAATTCTGGTTACGACATGACTCATTGTGTGTGTTTTACTGACCTGATGTGTCGTCACTGCTGCGGTCTTTGCTGGGACTCAGAGTGTCTGACATGTCGGACTCTTTGGCATCCATCTGATTCTCTGTGGACACACACACACACAGAGACACGCACACACACACACACAGAGAGACACACACACACAGACACACACACACACACACACACACAGAGACACACACACACACACAGACAGACACACACAGAGACACACACAGACAGACACACACAGACACAGACAGACACACACGAGACACACACAGACAGACACACACAGAGACACACACACGCACACACAGAGCAGACACACACACAGAGACAGCACACACACACACGAGACACACAGAGACACACAGACAGCACACACACAGAGACAGACACACACACACACACAGAGACAGACAGACACACACACACCCACACACACAGACAGACACACACACACACACACACACACAGACAGACACATACACAGAGACAGACGGACAGACAAACACACACACACAGACAGAGAGACACAAACACACACACAGACAGAGGAGAGAGACACACACACACACGAACACACACACACACACACAGAGACAGACAGACACACACACAGAGAGACACATACACAGAGACAGACAGACAGACAAACACACACACACAGACAGAGAGACACACACACACACAGAGAGACACACACACACACACACACAGAGAGACACACACAAACACACGAACACACAGAGAGAGACACACACACACACAGTTAGCCAGGAGGGGACAGAATTCAGATCTCTCACAACAGCAAAGACAGGGGTCAAAGGTGAGAGGTCGCTGTAGGATGGACAGGATGTCTCCCTGTCAGCACTAAGTCAATATAACAGTCCCTTGTTCACTAAAACATTTCTAAATGGATTAACAGGCAGGACCGACATGTGAGGACTATTCATTAGCATTTAATAATATGATCACAAGTATTAAACAGGAACCAGCACCAAAACATAACGGTAGGTAAGTTTCTGATGGTTATTAACTAAGGTCTATATAAAGAGACTTCAGATACAGTATTAGGGGACCACTAAGGTCTATATAAAAGAGACTTCAGATACAGTATTAAGGGACCACTAAGGTCTATATAAAGAGACTTCAGATACAGTATTAGGGGACCACTAAGGTCTATATAAAGAGACTTCAGATACAGTATTAGGGGACCACTAAGGTCTATATAAAGAGACTTCAGATACAGTATTAGAGGACCACTAAGGTCTATATAAAGAGACTTCAGATACAGTATTAGAGGACCACTAAGGTCTATATAAAGAGACTTCAGATACAGTATTAGGGGACCACTAAGGTCTATATAAAAGAGACTTCAGATACAGTATTAGGGGACCACTAAGGCCTATATAAAAGAGACTTCAGATACAGTATTAGGGGACCACTAAGGTCTATATAAAAGCACCCAAAGAGCAGCATGTCATAGGACCTTTAATTAACCATTAAGAGGTTCCACGGTACACCTGCACCGTGGGGAGTCCCGTTAACCCCTTGCGTCATGTATAAAACCAGTGTGTGTCTCCTGTACCTTTGAGTCGATCAGGGCTGGCCAGGATGTCGTCTTCTGCTGTCTGGTTGTTCTGTAGGTGGGCGTCCATCACTTCTACAAACAAACAAACACTTAGAACTATATTCTATCTTCACAAAGTCACCCATTCACCGTTTATGTCGAAACTGATTTTACGTCGGTCTCATCACATTCAGTTTGTTTTCTCTCCGATTTCTTTTCTGGATTATTTTTGGCCTTTATTGGATAGGACAGCTGAAGACAGGAAAGGGCAGAGACAGGGGGAATGACTTGTGACTAGTACATGGGCATGCTAAACCAGGTGAGCTATCGGCCCTTCTCTCTGATTTCTAGTGTTAGTTCACAGACTGAACTGCTCCAGGACTCTGACAACAGAAAGAAATGATTGATAAGCAGTCCTTCCAGAAAAATATGGAGTGTTTTGTGATTGTTTTGGGCTAAAATCCTTGATTATGCGGCACGTTTTCTTAAAAAATGTGATGGAATATGCGGGATATTTATGCAATATTATGCGATGATATTGCGGGAACTTGCAGAAACTGTAGTTTCATCGTCGCTTCATCACGTCTCTTCATCACGTCACTTCATCACGTCTCTTCATCACGTCACTTCATCACGCATTCAAGCTGTCATCACGTCGCTTCATGCACGCTCAGCTTCACTTCACGTCGCTTCATAGCGTCGCTTCATAGCGTCACTTCATCACGTCGGCTTCATCACGTCACTTCATCCGCGTCGCTTCATCAACGTCGCTATCACGCACGTCGCGTCATAACGCGTCACTTCATCATCGCCGTCACGTCACTTCATCATCGCTTCATGGCTTCATAACGTCGCTTCATAGCGTCACTTCATAGATTTCGCCGTCATCACGTCGCTTCATAGCGCTGTCGCTTCATAGCGTCGCTTCATAGCGTCACTTCATCACGTCGCTTCATAGCGCTCACGTCTTCATCACAGCGTCACTTTCATCAGCGTCGCTTCATAACGTCGCTTCATGGCGTCGCTTCATCGCGTCACTACGTCGCTTCATCCACGCCGCTTCTATCAACGTCGCTCACTTCATCACGTCGCTTCACGTCATCACGTCACTTCATAACGTACGCTACTAGCGTCACTTCATGATGTCGCTTCATAGCGTCGCTTCATAACGTCGCTTCAGCTTTACGGCGTCGCTTCACAGCGTCGCTTCATCACGTCGCTACATAACGTCACTTTCATCACGTCACTTCATCACGTCACTTCATGCGCGTACGCTTCATGGCGTCGCTTCATGCGCGTCAGCTTCACCATGTCGCTTCTAGCGTCACTTCATCACGTCGCTTCACGCGTCATCCCGATAAGCTTCGTCAGCGTCAGCTTCTTAGCGTCACTTCTGACGTCGCTTCATAGCGTCGCTTCATAGCGTCAAAGCTTCACGGCGATAAAGCTTCATGACGTCAGCTTCATCACGTCGCTACGACGCGTCGCTTTCATCGCGTCGCTACATAGCGTCACTTTATCACGTCACTTCATCGCGTCAGCTTCACGTCACTCATCGCTTCAGCTTCACTACGCGTCGGCTTCATCGCGTCAGCTTCATGATGTCGAAACTCCATAACGTCGCTTCATGACGTCGCTTCGCGACGACGTCGCTTCACAGCGTCAGCTTCACAGCGTCGCTGCATGCGTCGCTTCACGGCGTCAGCTTCATAACGTACGCTTCATAGCGTCGGCTTCATGACGTCGCTTCATCGCGTCAGCTTCACGTCGTCACGTCGCTTCATCGCGTCGCTTCATCACGTCGCTTCACCACGTCGCTTCACCACGTCGCTTCATAACGTCACTTCATCACGTCGCTTCATCACGTCGCTTCACGTCATCACGTCGCTTCATAACGCCACTTCACCACGTCGACTTCACAACGTCAGCTTCATAACGCCACTTCATCACGTCGCTTCATCACGCCGCTTCATCACGCCGCTTCACGCCATCACGCCGCTTCACCACGCCGCTTCATCACGCCGCTTCACCACGCCGCTTCATCACGTCGCTTCACCACGTCGCTTCACAACGCCGCCTCATCAGCGTCACTTTATCACGTCGCTTCATCACGTCGCTTCATCACGTCGCTACATAACGTCACTTCATGATGTCGCTTCATCACGTCGCTTCACCACGTCGCTCCACCATGTCGCTCCACCACGTCGCAACATTTTTCATCTTTCTGCTGAGATATTTGGGACTATTCTGCAACGAAAATGCAGGGATTATGACATCATGCAAGCCCCGCATATTTTGCATAAATATGCAGACTTTGGCTGATTATGCATTAATTACGGGATCGCATAATCGCGTTTTTCTGGAGGGACTGATAAGTAGGTTCTACCTGAAGCTTAGTTGAGCTCTTACCATCAAAGTTGGCCAGTTTGTGGATTGAAGAACTTACAGTCTCCTTCAGCTGTTTGACCGCTGCAGGGAGAAAAAAACAGAAAACCAGGAGATCGGTGAATAAAACCAACTCTAATCAGTTCCAATCTGGCCCAAACTCAGCAATGTCCAATAGGCCAACTGAACACACGGTAAATATAACAACCAGCAATCATGCAGCCATTTACTCTGACCCAGGGTGAGTCATCAGCTGGATTAGTGGCTGGTTAGTACAGATGTTAAGTGTTGGATCTCACTGAGCTTAAGTTGGACTTTAGCTCCAGAAGTTGCTCAAAAAAGTGAGGTTGTGTTCATTGTCTAGGACATTTCAAATCAAAAGAATCTGTGACAAGTAAGAGGAGACGTTAAAAAGGACTGGTTGCAGGTATTACATGAAAAAGTTAATTTGCTGTACACAGAATACATTAGTTTGTGGTACAGTTATGTTGCAACCTAGGACCTGACAGCTGTGTAATTTCTCTGGACAAGGGCATCAGATTGAGCTATCTTTTCATACACATTGTGTTATATCATCACTAACTAGAACACATGTTAGTGTGTTATTACCTTATCACTTTCGCATATCCATCTACTTCCTTACACCTCACTTTGCACCGGCTTTGTAACGCCCACTTAATTCTGTACTTTAAGTAGCCTATTGTACTCTGTATTCTTGTATTGTATTGAATGTGAAACTGTATGTTGTCCTGCATGCTCACGCTTTTCTTGGCCAGGTCGCCGTTGCAAATGACAACTCGTTCTCAACGGCTTACCTGGTTTAAATAAAGGTTAAACAAAATAAAAAATAAAAAGATTAATGGACTAAAACATGCAAAATGTAGACGGAAATTAACAAGCCATCATCACCTCGGTGGCATCTCACTTGTATGCCCCTGTGATGTAACACTATGATGTACTGCATACTGTATAAAACCTACAACACGTTGAAATAAAGCAGCAGTAGCTCCGTCTGTAGGGAGTTGGGCTGGGAACCGGAGGGTTGCTGGTTCAAGTATGGTGGTGGACTGGTAGCGGGAGAGGTGCCAGTTCACCTCCTGGGCACTGCCAAGGTGCTCTTGAGCAAGACACCGAACTCCCCCTCGGTCGATTTCAGAGGCAGATGTAAGACTTCTATAATGTCTGGGTGTCATTTCTGGGTTCAAGATGGCGCCGCTGTGTGTGTCTCGCTGCTTACCTGTGTTGGAATTATTGTATATTTGCCTCTTTCTACTGTTTGTCATTAGAAATGTGTCACCTCTGCTGGTGTATGACCGCCTGACTCTTTTAAGTATATATTATTCTGCGGAGAAAGTGCCGATCTACGGCTCCGATGGTCAATCTACGCCGCCGCCTTTCCTGGCGTCCATACCGGCCTATCTATGGCGTCAGCCCTGCCTGCCGCTCCGCAACAATCGCCGCAGGAGACGCGGTAAGAGAGGCGGAGTACGTGTCGGGCTCAGATCGTACCTGGCATCATCCTCCACCGGCGATCTGGGCTATCCTTGTGTTGGGTTTTCCGCGGAGTTCATCGGCTGCAATCCGCGGCGTTTTCTGGTACTCAGTTACCGGTGGCTCCGGGCGACTGTACCCGACTCCGAGTGCCCATCTCCCCGCTGCTGGAACAGGAAGCGCTCAGAGCGAGGCTGCGAGCGTGGGAATCTCCGCCCGATCAATCGTGCTTCCCAACAGACAGAAAGACGCTCAATTCGCATGGCGCTGATCGACACTAGATCACTCACGAATAAGACTTTTATATTGAATGACTTCTTTACGACAAATGCGCTGGACTTTCTGTTGTTGACGGAAACCTGGCTGAAACCAGGTGATGACAGCGCCTTCTCGGAGCTCCTCCCCCCAGCTGTTCTTTCCTCAACTCGCCCAGAGTGTCAGGTCGAGGTGGTGGGCTGGCCACTCTCTTCAAAGACGAGTACAGATGCAGATTATTACCTGCATCCTGTTATAATAGTTTCGAGCTTCAGCTGTTTGTGGCTGATCTGGATTCTCCTGTGTTGTGTGCAGTTATTTATCGCCCACCAAAACTCAACAAGGATTTTATGAGCTAGTTTTCAGAGTTTTTAGCTGATGTTCCTAAATATGACAAGCTCCTGGTTTGTGGGGACTTAAATGTCCATGTGTGTTGCCCCTCTAACCCACTTGCTCATGATTTTAAAACTCTTTTGAACTCATTTGGCCTTAATGTGTGGAAGGGCCGACACATCATCTTGGCCACACCCTGGATCTCATCATCTCATATGGGCTTTCAGTTTCACTCAGTGAAATAACAGAAACTGGTATTTCAGATCACTTCCCCATCAGGTTTGAGATCAGTGTTCTGCCACCTGCTAGTAGGCCTATATCCTCAGCTTCTATGCACCGCTGCATCACCTCCTCTACAGCTGGAGAGTTTGCTTCTGCGTTTGTGGGCTCACAGTTTTATGCAAATAATGGTCTGGTATCTCCCTCTTCCCCAGATAACATTCTCTCTGTGTTCCACTCCACATGCACTGACATTTTAGACTCTATTGCCCCTGTTCGGACTAAAACTATTAAACCTAAGGCGGACCCTTGGCTAAATGACACCACAAGAGCCCTTAGGCAACACTGCAGAAAAGCAGAACGAAGGTGGAAGAAGGACAATTTGCATGTATCTCTGGGTTTATTAAGGGACAGTCTAGCAGCATACCAGAAGGCTGTGAAGGCGGCGAAGATGCAGCATCTCTCATCTGTCATAGCTAGCAGTTGCCATGAATCTAGTGTGTTAGTCAATGTGATAAACTCTGTTGTGAATCCATGCACCTCTGCTCCGACAGATGTTTCAAACAGTGCATGTGAGCATCTGTCAGGCAAAACGCCAGTGCTAATCTCAATGTGTTTGTACCTGCTGCTCCTGGGCCCTCTGCTGTGTTTGGGGAATTTAAGCCAGTTTCTCTGACATTGCTAACTGAGGTAGTGCAACACATGAAACCGACCAGCTGTCCTTTAGACATTGTTCCTGCCAGGATAGTAAAGGAGGCTTTTAATAGCACCATTGGGTCAAGTCTTCTTACTTTTAGGTTCTGTCCCAGCTGCTTTTAAACATGCTGTGGTCAGGCCCCTACTTAAGAAGCCTCAGCCTCATTTTAGACCAGTTTCACATCTGCCTTTTCTGTCAAAGGTTTTGGAAAAAGTTGTTTTTATACAGTTACAAGCCTTTTTGCAACTGAACTGTGTGTTTAGATCACGTCACAGCACTGAGTCTGCACTGCTTGAGAGTGCACAGTGATACTGCCTTGACTGTGGATGCCGGGAATCCGGCTGTTTTAGTGCTGTTGGACCTCACAGCGGCGTTTGATACAGTGGATCATGCAGTCCTCTCTCGCCTTGATCAGTGTGCAGGCATCCGAGGCTCAGTACTTACATGGTTTAAAACCTATTTGACAAATAGAAGCTTCTCTGTCATGATTGGTGACTTCTCGTCAGCTGCTCCTCTCTCCTGTGGGGTACCCCAGGGTTATATTCTTGGCCCCATCCTGTTTTCTTTATATATGTTGCCTTTAGGGGCTATTATAAGAAAACATAACCTGTCTTTTCATTGTTATGCAGATGATTTACAAATGTATTTGCCTATGAAACCGAATGACAGTGTCGCACTAGACTCCCTGCTTAGCTGTATTAATGATATTAAGTTGTGGCTTTCACAAAACTTTCTTCATTTGAATGAAGCTAAAACTGTATCGTCTTTAGTACATCAGGTATGCCTAACGGTCCAGCTGTGAGTTTGGGAGCCCTGGCTTCATACCTTAAGCCAGCTGTCAAAAATCTGGGGGTTACTTTTGATTGCAACATGAAATTTGATAAGCAGATCAGCAATGTTGTTAGAATGAGCTTTTTCCAGCTTCGTCTCCTGGCTGAAGTTAAGCCCTTCCTTAACAGGCACGACCTAGAAAAGGCTATTCATGCTTTCATAAGTTCAAGGGTGGATTACTGTAATGCTCTCTATGTTGGTCTGACCCAGACCTCCATCTCACGTCTTCAACTTGTACAAAATGCTGCTGCTCGGAGTATCTGTCCGAGATCTTAACCCTGCGTGAGCAGAACCGGTCCTTGCGGTCCTCAAATCAGCTGGTTTTAGAAGTCCCGAGGTCAAAGTATAAACAGGGGGGTGATCAGACTTTTGCAGTCGCTGCCCCGACACTCTGGAACAAGTGACCCCCTGATAATCAGACGACTACAGCTGTAGGGCTTTTTAGGTCTAAACTCAAAACGTATCTGTTTAGAAAGGCTTTTAATACGTAGTAGTGGTGTGACAGCTTCCCTCTCCTACTTATATGTAACCTTTTCTGATTTTATTGTTTCTATGTGTCATTCTTTTTATTGTATGATATGTTATATGATGTGTGTTTTAGTCTTGGTTTCTGATGTGAAGCACTTTGGATACCTTTTGGTTACTGTAAAGTGCTATATCAATAAATGTTGATTGATTGATTGATTGATTGATTGATGTCTGCTGCAACCAGCCACAACGGCAGCAAGTGGGACTGACAGTAATGTTGTCTGCCCTCAACAAACAAAGAACACTGCTCAATGACGGCCAATGTTTGGCTGGTATCAGAAATGTAGGCAGTCAAGGAAAGTTTCCACAGATAAACCACTAAGGTCTATATAAAGAGACTTCAGATACAGTATTAGGGGACCACTAAGGTCTATATAAAAGAGACTTCAGATACAGTATTAGGGGACCACTAAGGTCTATATAAAGAGACTTCAGATACAGTATTAGGGGACCACTAAGGTCTATATAAAGAGACTTCAGATACAGTATTAGGGGACCACTAAGGTCTATATAAAAGACTTCAGATACAGTATTAGGGGACCACTAAGGTCTATATAAAAGAGACTTCAGATACAGTATTAGGGGACCACTAAGGCCTATATAAAGAGACTTCAGATACAGTATTAGGGGACCACTAAGGTCTATATAAAGAGACTTCAGATACAGTATTAGGGGACCACTAAGGCCTATATAAAAGAGACTTCAGATACAGTATTAGGGGACCACTAAGGCCTATATAAAAGAGACTTCAGATACAGTATTAGGGGACCACTAAGGTCTATATAAAAGCATCCAAAAAGCACAAAAAAATGCCTGTGGTATATACAGCGATGTTTCTCCTAGTTACTCACAATGAACCACCAACTGCAATAACTTTTAGATAGTTTCCAAAGCAAACTTAATTATTCTGAATAATGGGGACATTGTTTCTGGAGCGAGATGCTGCTCTCCTTTTCTATGCTTTGAGCACCACAAACGTTTATTGTGTTTAAGTCATTGTGAATATTGTGTGTGTGTGTGTGTGTGTGTGTGTGTGTGTATGTATGTGTGTGTGCTTGTTTTACAATATTCGTGGGGTCCAAAAACCGGGAGTCCAGTATACTTGTGGGGTCCCAACAGCTTTGTGGGGCCCAAAATGCTGGACCCCACAAGGTTAAAGGGCTGTTTGAGGGTTAAGACCTGGTTTTAGGATTAGGGTCAGAATGAGGTTCTGGTTAGGGTGAGGGTAAGGGTTAAGGTTAGGCATTTAGTGGTGATGGTTAAGGTTAGGGTAAGGGGCTAGGGAATGCATTATGTCAATGACGGGTCCCCACAAAGATAGTGAAACAAACGCGTGCGTGCGTGTGTGTATATATATGTGTGTATGTGTGTGTGTGTGTGTAGCAGCATACAGCAGGAATAGATGTAGTTTGTACTCACGCGGACACTCAATCAACTGTTGGATTCTAGTCGAGTCTCCTCCGCTGTTGTTAACATGACAGTTGTCTGATAGAAACACAGAGCACTGACATTACTAAGATGACTATCAAGAGTGGAGTTGGGTATTTATTTCAGATTTTATTATTTCTGCTCATCAATGCCATATCTCATTTAAACTGTAAACAATATATGTTGGAGGCAAACACATCCTATCCATATCTGAAGCAGATTGAGGCTGCATTTTTGCTTAAACATTAAATAAAAAAAATAGTACACTCAATCTTAAAGTGTAACTCTCGCCAAAATGCAACCTAGGGTCTTTTTGGCGAGAGTTACGCACTGGCTTTTCTGCCGACGGGTCCAAAAAGTGCCTCAGAACACACCGAAGAGACGCCGACTGGAGCGTACGTTCTGCGCGTGCGCGAGACGTAATACGTCTCCATAACAGCAGGCGGCGCTAATCTGTATTGTCGCCCAAAACGGTGAAAACCGGCAGCTGATTGGACGAACGTGTCACGTGGGTCTGGCTGCTCCTGGATTTCAAGAGGCGGGTATGGCTGCAGCCTGGAGCATCCCATGTCATGCCATCCCGTCTCATGTCATGCCGTCCCGTCTCATGCCATCCCGTCCCATGCCATGCCGTCCCGTCTCATGCCATGCCATCCCGTCTCATGCCATGCCATCCCATCCCGTCTCAAGCCATGCCATCCCGTCTCATGCCATCCCGTCTCAAGCCATCCCGTCTCATGTCATGCCGTCCCGTCTCATGCCATCCCATGCCATGCCATCCCGTCTCATGCCATCCCGTCTCATGCCATCCCGTCTCAAGCCATCCCGTCTCAAGCCATGCCATCCCGTCTCATGTCATGCCATCCCGTCTCATGCCATCCCGTCCCGTCTCATGCCATCCCGTCCCATGCCATGCCATCCTATCCTGTCTCATGCCATGCCGTCCCGTCTCATGCCATGCCATCCTGTCTCATGCCATCCCGTCTCATGTCGAGGCGTGTCCAACGGTAAGTTCAGCCGGTCAAAAATACGAAATCGCCAATTATTTTCCAGATGGAGTCACGGGTAAGTTTGTGACCACGTTTGCGATCAAGGAGGGTCTAGTGTATGTTTTGGTCATTCGAGTCGATACACTTCTTTATTCCCCTCTCTCCCTGCCGTCCTCTGACTCTCCGTCTCTACCCGCCGCAGACAGCTTCGCCCGAAGAGAGTCAAACCAGCTGAGGAAATAGACTTTCAGTTCACGGCTGTAACGTTACTGTTACATAACGTTACCGTACAGCGTCCAAGTCTGGTCCCAGCAACCTTTCTGTTGTCGTTAAGCTTGCTGATCTGGCAGAAAGTCACCGGCGCTTCGGGATCAGATCATGGGGATCAGACCTCCGGTGCTGGGTCTAATGTTATAATGTTCCCTGCTGCCGCTGCAGCTAGCTAGCAGAGCTAGAGTCTGCAGAGCTTGCGTTACCCGCTCTAGCTAAGCTGGGAATCAGACCAATCTGACACGCTCGTGTTTTATTCATATTTTCTTTTCTTTGCAGAATATGAAAGAAAAAGGCATTTTTTCATTTCTGTTTTCTAGTGATTACATTTTTTGTTATATGAAATAGGAAATGAAAATCGAAGCATGTTTAAAATGTTCACATTCCCTTTTGACAAGGAAAATAAACATGTTACACTCTTTTCCAAGACTTATGGACATTGCTGCAAATACAATTGCTTATCAGCAAGGCGAGAGGGCATGAGAAGGGAGGCGAGAGGGCATGAGACGGGAGGCGGGAGGGTGATGAGACGGGAGGCGGGAGGGTGATGAGACGGGAGGCGAGAGGGGCATGAGACGGGAGGCGAGAGGGGCATGAGACGGGAGGCGAGAGGGGCATGAGATGGGAGGCGAGAGGGGCATGAGATGGGAGGGCATGAGACGGGAGGCGAGAGGGGCATGAGACGGGATGGCATGAGACGGGAGGCAAGAGGGGCATGAGACGGGAGGGCATGAGACGGGAGGCAAGAGGGGCATGAGATGGGAGGCGAGAGGGGGAGGCGAGAGGGGCATGAGATGGGAGGCGAGAGGGGCATGAGATGGGAGGGCATGAGACGGGAGGCGAGAGGGGCATGAGACGGGAGGCGAGAGGGGCATGAGACGGGAGGCTCCAGGTTGCAGCCATAGAATGACTTTTTTTGTTTGCCTATAATCTGCATTTATTTTATAGACAGACATATATTTTTAAGTATTTTATTCATTTGTATGATAGTCGACGCAAGCTTTTACTTTGAAAAGCAAGAGAGATATTTTTTAAAGTATTTTATTCCAGACAGGAGCTTTTATTTTTGGAAAGTAGAAGCTCGGGGATGGCACCAGACGGGATGGCATGACACGGGAAGCTCCAGGCTGCAGCTTCTGATCCTATTATTAGCTGATTTAGAGGCATTATGACCCGAAACTACAGAAAATGCTTCATGTTAAATGGACTTCCTTCCTGCATGAGATTATTTCACGGTTTCATGACTCGCCAGCACTAACTGGTCTGCTATATTGTGACAACACACACATATTTTTAATGCATGTATAGCCAGTAATGAATACTGCAGAGCAGGTGGTCAGTTATTTTACTTTCTGGAATTGATAAGCAGAATCAAAAACCATCTTTCTTAATGAACACACTGTTCCCAATACCCAACCCTGTATGAGAGAGGACGAGACAGAAAGGGCCAAAGACAGAAATCATGAGAAAAGACAGACAGGTAAAAGCAGGTAGAAAGCATGACAGAACTAATGAGTTACAGAGAGAACGATACCTACACGGTCAGATAGATGCTCCATTAACAAAAGGGCAGAGGAGAAGTCGAAGCCATACAAGGCAGATATTTTCAGACGAATAAAGGTATAATACAGTGTTTCTGGACAGATACCACAACACTGTAAGAGCAGACAGGATGTGGACAGGCAAGCAGACAGCTAAGGCGTCAATCTCGGTTTCTCAATAACTTTTCCGTTGAACATATTACCATCAAACTAGCCTGGCTCCGCCCTCCTACGTACTTCCGCTGGTAGGACCAGGCTACCGTCAAACAGCTCGATACTCATCATCTCATTATTGTAAATCAGGAGTTTCTGAATCAGAGCACAACCTCACAACTCTCGAGTCAGAATGGAAACTCAAGATGGGACCAAAACAAAGAGTGAAACCCAAAAAAAAAGTCCCTGACATTGTCTAGGCAGAAAATGAGCAGGACTTTTAGATCAACCAAAGGCTCAACCTCTTCTCTCCCCCACAACATGCCTAGATAATGAAATCATTTAAGCAAAACAAGTATTGTAAAGAAAAGAAACATGACTCTAAGAAAGTCATTTCTTAAGCAATGATCCAGGACTGTCATATCCTACTGGCTGCCAAATGCACGTTAAACTACAAAAACCCAATTCCTATGAAGTTGGATAGAAGACAATGATTTGCAAATCCTTATACTGGAATTGGGGTTTGTATTAAAACAGTATATGTTGAGTATATTTTGAGTTTTATGTTCAAAATGAGGCTTGAAAATGCTTTGAAAATACGGAAAACTAGAAAAAAAGATCATTTCAGTAAAGAAAGGCTCCAGCTATATTCATAATACTTTCTGGAATCACCACATGATCAGGTTAACAAAGCCAGTATTTTGTCTTTTACAGAACCTCATTTCATGGGTTTTATTTTAATATTATGTTATTGTATCTCTTAATTTAATATCCTTTTATTCGTTTGTTTGTTTTACTGTTTCTCGATTAGATATCTGTTGAATTGTGCTGTTATTATGTCAGACGTTTTACGTTTATTCTGTAAATCAAACCCTGCTAAAGAACAGTGCTATATATTAATTAAACTTGATTATTATGATAAACTGACTACCATCAACATCTTCACCAAATGCACCATCATCGGTGTCTGTATCCTCCTCATCCTCGTCTTCCTCCTGGCTCTCAGGTGTCTGCACGCTCCGTTTGTCCTCAACAGGCTCCTCTACTGGTCCTTGGGAGACAATGTGGACATCTGTCGTGTGACCAGATCACATACATATACATATATATATATATATATATATATATATATACACACACACGATTTTGTCGAAACATTACCAGCCATGTTCACAACAAGAGTAAGAGTCCAAATGATGGCAGGTCCCTTCACAAAGTGGCTACTGTGGCAAAGTGAGCAGTGAGACAGTCACCTCCAGCATTCATATTCAGTGTTGTCATTCAATCACCAAGAAGTCAAATCAGTGACCAGAAGCTCTTTGTCCCCAGAAAACGAAAAACAAAGCAGTGGACAGTTTGGCAACCATGGAAGCAACCCATATTATCCAGAAACTGCAACCAGCCCTGCTCAGACTCGACAGAGTGCCTGTGTGTCCCTGAGACAACCTGCCTCTTTTCAAACAGCCACAGCCAACGATTACATATTTGAGTCCTCGTACATGCTGCTGTTGATCCTGGCAGCGTCGGCATGGTGGCCACAGGTGACACTGCAGGTCACGTGACACTTTTGAAGGCCTCATACACAATCATAAAAGAAACTCTCTCACTTTTAAAAAGTGTTTTAAACACTGAAATTGTGAGCCATTAGGTTGAATAAAAAACAAAAATGGTATGCACGGTGAGGCCAAAAACGTGCAAGCCTAAGGAACTTTCTGAGCTACAGTGATGCAGCTGCTCGGTACAGCCAGGTGTCCAAATGAAACCATTATGTTATATGTGTGAA
>NC_135858.1:455000-470000 GCF_031162955.1 Sander vitreus | reverse complement strand
AGCTACTGCGTGGAGGAGGGGTCGGGTGGTGTGGGGGAGAACATGATCACGGAAGGCTTGTATCATGTGGACGCGCCGCCCATTTTGTTGTCATTACTTAGAATATCTCATGGGAGAGACAGAAACTACACACTATAGCTTTAAATATAAGATTAACCTTTATTCATCGTCGCAGCAGCACGGACAGTGACAAGGACAGACACAGATGAATAGAGAAAGTAAAAGAGAGAAGACACGTTACAGATAGAGTAGGTCTAGACCACCACACTCTATAGTTTACTACACCGTTTAGCTGTCAGCATTTTAGCCGTGTTTAATCCAGTTACTACTGTAGCTAACGGTAGGCTAACGTTAGCCGCTGTGTAACGTGTTATTAGTGTTTACTGTAGCTAACGGTAGCTAACGTTAGCTGCTGCGTAACGTGTTATTAGTGTTTACTGTAGCTAACGGTAGCTAACGTTAGCTGCTGCGTAACGTGTTATTAGTGTTTACTGTAGCTAACGGTAGGTTAACGTTAGCTGCTGCGTAACGTGTTATTAGTGTTTATTGTAGCTAACGTTAGCTGCTGTGTAACGTGTTATTAGTGTTTACTGTAGCTAAGGCTAGGCCAACGTTAGCCGCTGTGTAACGTGTTATTAGTGTTTACTGTAGCTAACGGTAGGCTAACGGTAGGCTAACGTTAGCCGCTGTGTAACGTGTTATTAGTGTTTACTGTAGCTAACGCTAGGCTAACGTTAGCTGCTGTGTAACGTGTTATTAGTGTTTACTGTAGCTAACGGTAGCTAACGTTAGCTGCTGCGTAACGTGTTATTAGTGTTTACTGTAGCTAACGGTAGGTTAACGTTAGCTGCTGCGTAACGTGTTATTAGTGTTTACTGTAGCTAACGGTAGGTTAACGTTAGCCGCTGCGTAACGTGTTATTAGTGTTTACTGTAGCTAACGGTAGCTAACGTTAGCTGCTGCGTAACGTGTTATTAGTGTTTACTGTAGCTAACGGTAGGTTAACGTTAGCTGCTGCGTAACGTGTTATTAGTGTTTACTGTAGCTAACGGTAGGTTAACGTTAGCTGCTGCGTAACGTGTTATTAGTGTTTACTGTAGCTAACGGTAGGCTAACGTAGGCTAACGTTAGCTGCTGCGTAACGTGTTATTAGTGTTTACTGTAGCTAACGGTAGGCTAACGTTAGCTGCTGTGTAACGTGTTATTAGTGTTTATTGTAGCTAACGTTAGCTGCTGTGTAACGTGTTATTAGTGTTTACTGTAGCTAATGGTAGACTAACGTTAGCTGCTGTGTAACGTGTTATTAGTGTTTACTGTAGCTAAGGCTAGGCTAACGTTACCCGCTGTGTAACGTGTTATTAGTGTTTACAGTAGCTAACGGTAGCTAATGTTACCTGCTGTGTAACGTCTTATTAGTGTTTACTGTAGCTAACGCTAGGCTAATGTTAGCTGCTGTGTAACGTGTTATTAGTGTTTACTGTAGCTAACGCTAGGCTAACGTTAGCTGCTGTATAACGTGTCATTAGTGTTTACTGTAGCTAACGCTAGGCTAACGTTAGCTGCTGTGTAACGTGTTATTAGTGTTTACTGTAGCTAACGCTAGGCTAATGTTACCTGCTTTGTAACGTGTTATTAGTGTTTAATGTAGCTAATGCTAGGCTAACGTTAGCCGCTGTGTAACGTGTTATTAGTGTTTACAGTAGCTAATGCTAGCTAACGTTAGCTGCTGTGTAACGTGTTATTAGTGTTTACTGTAGCTAAGGCTAGGCTAACGTTAGCCGCTGTGTAACGTGTTATTAGTGTTTACTGTAGCTAACACTAGGCTAACGTTAGCCGCTGCGTAACGCGTTAATGTTTACTGTAGCTAACGGTAGGCTAACGTTAGCTGCTGTGTAACGTGTTATTAGTGTTTACTGTAGCTAACGGTAGACTAACGTTAGCTGCTGTGTAACGTGTTATTAGTGTTTACTAGCGTGACGTGCAGCGATGTTTCTGTTGCCTCTAACGTCTGTTTTGGAGCATCACAGACATTTAAGTGGCACCGTAACGAACAGTTAAAGCAGTTATAATTAGCCTATGTGACAATAAAATCAACAAATAATCGTGATAATTAATCGTGATCTCAATATTGATCAAAATAATCGTGATTATCATTTCGGCCATAATCGTTTAGCCCTATTTTGCACTATAAAATTACATCAGTTCAATGAAAGGCTGCCGAGTTTCTGTCCTCTTTTTCCTGTCCACACTGAAAATGTCCACAGAAGGTAAGGTTGCATGGTATCTGACATTAAAGATGTGTTATATAACAACTTTTATGCGTTAGTCCTCAGATTTACTGCTTTAGAGTAGTTCCACAGAATGGCCAGTAGGTGTCAGTGTGTTACCTGTAGATACTGGGAGAGCTGGAACAGTTCCTGAGAATACATACTGGGAGTGTTGGCTGCAACCTAGAAAACACACACATGCATACATCATGGCAACATAATAATGTCTTGAGTTAATTCAGACATCAAAAGCATATGCTGTACACACAAAACAAGACACAAAGACGCATACACACACACACAGAGAAATGCATGGACGCATACAAATCTCTCACACACTCACCGTTTAAATATTCTGATCATAAGGCAGGCTACACACTGGCTGCGTGGCGTGAGCGTGTCAGCTGCGTGGCGTGAGCGTGTCAGCTGTGTGGCGTGAGCGTGTCAGCTGCGTGGCGTGAGCGTGTCAGCCGCGTGGCGTGAGCGTGTCAGCCGCGTGGCGTGAGCGTGTCAGCTGCGTGGCGTGAGCGTGTCAGCTGGGTGGCGTGAGCGTGTCAGCTGCGTGGCGTGAGCGTGTCAGCTGGGTGGCGTCAGCGTGTCATCTGCGTGGCGTCAGCGTGTCATCTGCGTGGCGTGCCCGTTTATATTTGGGCTCCCATGGTAACAGGTTAGAGCGTGCACACTGCCTGTGTGACACGCACGTCTCAGAAAACGCGTGCATGCTAGAAATAGGACCAACACCTATTTTTCACGCAACACGCCAGCGTGTTGGAAGGGTTTCCAGACAACATAGAATAAGAAAAGATGTTTATATGTCATTTAGACACAAATACATATATAATAATATGTGTGTGTGTGTGTGTGTGTGTGTGTGTGTGTGTGTGTGTGTGTGTGTACAAACAAGGCCAGCAGCAGTGCTGCGTCAGACACGTTTCTGGTGTGTAAAGACGTAGAAAACGTCACGCTAACGCCACGCAGCCAGTGCGTAGCCGGCCTAACTCAAGAGGAGTTTCGGCACACAACTCACCCTAAACATACATATACATACATACATATATATATATATATATATATACACATATATACACATATATACATACATATATATATATATATATATATATATATATATATATATATATATATATATATATATAAATAACAGACTGTGTTTTTTATATTTAGATGCAGTGTTTCCTCTATAATTGTACAAACAGGAACCCCCACCTGGCCAGAAAGATCTTTTTCTTCAATGCCAAAAATAACACCAAATATCTATTGTTATTATATTGTACTATTGCTACATCTATTGTACTATAGTCAATCAGCAGGGGCGCAATGCCGCGTCCCCACGTACGTACGAGGCAACTGTATGTGGTTAGTTGACGTCTGTAACAGGCATTGTGCTTGACTTTTTTATTTTAACTTGTGACAGAGCCAGGCTTACAGTTACCCCTCTTTTCAGTCTTTATGCTAAGCTAACCAAGTCCTGTATTTAACACGCAGACATGAGATCTGAACATCTAACTGTATTTCCAAAAATGCTGAACTATTCCTCACCTAATTTAAATGTTAAAAAAAAGTCTGATTGCAGTGAAGACCGCTGCATCATGACCCAGTCGGGATGAAGCCAATGCTGTATACTGTATGTACATGTAGTTTGTCCTAAAACACACATTCTGTCCTTCTACATTCAGTACATTTCCACCTTAAGTGTGTGTGTGTGTGTGTGTGTGTGTGTGTGTGTGTGTGTGTGTGTGTGTGTGTGTGTGTGTGTGTCTTTTGAGACCCGGGAGATTCAAGGTTCCTGCTGTAAGACAATTATGTTAGAGAAGTGGTTCAAATCTAATCACAGTTCCTCCCTCACACACACACACACACACACACACACACACACACACTCTATCAGCTGCAGCCTAAATTCCTCAGACAGGTTATACTGAGGCCCTGTTGTTCTCACTGTTTCAGGGAAACAGAGAATAGGTTGAGGCAGCAAAGAAAGCAAACATGGTACAGTATGGACTTTAACAGTAAGCCTGGCACTGTATCGTACAATATCAAATAATACAGTATAACACAACATTCATGTGTTCAGGCATGAAAGGGATTTACACTGCAGGAGTCGTTTGAAATACCAAACTATAGGATAGCACTAAGTGCCATGTTTGGTATGACAAGGTCAGTCCAGTGTGGTAAGAAGTCTTCTTAAAGCCTGAGACACACCAACCCCATAATCGGCCTGTTAAACTGACCTTTGTTAAACGGCACGGCCCATTTCTCTCTTAACATGTTTTCAGAGACACGTTTCTAGTCCAATATGAGATCGTATTCTGAACGAGACGCCATGACAGTCTGGCTTTGAGTTTCTGGAGAAACCAGACCCGCGTGACAGACCCGGTTATCATTTTTGGGCGACAATACAGATTAGCGCCGCCTGCTGTTATGGAGACGTATTACGTCTCGTCTCGTCGGTGTTCTGAGGGACTTTTTGGACCGACTCGGGGACACTGATCAGTCGTACTGCCTTTACTGCTGACGGTCGGCGTCTGGTCGGTGTGTCTCCACCTTTATACACTGAAAGCCATCAGCTACAATTGTAAAGGTATGTTTTTGTGCGGTTTAATGTGCAGCAGCAGCCTGCAAACTGACATTAGCACAGTGTAGTTTGGTCACTAGACATGTGTTCATTTTGGTAAATGGATGGATGGATGGATGGATGTTCAGAGTCTGTAGCTCTTGTGTTGCGTAGCAAGCTGATGCCTGACTCTGTGTGGCCGTGTGTTCAGCCTATGATAGAACAATAACGTACTGCTTTATGCTCGATTTGATTGGCTGTATAGAAATAAGGTATCCATCTACGTAGAGCATTATTCCATCAAATGAATGCAAAACTAGTGGCGCCATCATGAAAAAAAATAATAACGGGAAGAAAAACTTTTCCTCTTGTTCCACATGAAAGACTTCTGTAGTGCTGCAGCACAAACTGGCAGCAATCCCTGCATTCCTCTATCAGCTGACACACACACACACACAGACACACACACAGACACACACACACAGACACAGACACAGACACACACACACACACACGTCACTAAGGAGCATGCTTACATCATGCTAATCTGAGCCACAGACAAACAACTTGCACACGGGACAGGACAACAAGACACCCATTTGTGTTCTTACCTTGTCTACAGGTAGTGGTAACGGAGCCTGGATGACACTGAAATAGCAAGAGAGGAGAAACAGTTTGTCACCATGGAAACAGCAAGGAGGGAAGACACAAGGAGTAACCACGGCGACAGAAGAAAAGGGAAAAAAGGCTCTTAAAAAGGCCTTGTGACACGTTTCTTCAAGGTTTTTGACATATCTGTGAAGGTTTTCTTTGGTTTAAAATGATTTTCCTTGTGTGGCCGGTTTGGCTCAGCGGGTAGAGCAGGCGCACATATACTGAGAGGCTTATGCCTCGACGCAGAGGCACAGGGTTCGAGTCCGACCTGTGATGATTTCCTGCATGTCTTCCCCCCCCTCTCTCCCCTTTCTCACCTAGCTGGAAAAGCCCCAAACAATTATCTGAATGTGAAGTCTGCACAACAGCTTAATGCTCTGGAAAAATACTTCAAGAGTGCAAATAAAGGCACACAACGTTTCAGCCGACAGTTCCTTCCTCAGGTGCATTCATGGACACAGTGAGAGGTGTTTCCACCGTTCTCTATGTTGCATCACTCAAAGGACACAGGAGTTATGACAGTAGTTGCATCGATGGGGATTTTAAAAACAGAAAATTGTGATTTAACACTTAGAGCGGGAAGATAACGGAGTCACATTGTGGTGTTGTATCAACAGCAACACAAGGTCACACAAGTCTGTTTTAGTGCGGGTGAAGAGAATACAGAGTTTACCTGGAAACAGCCAGCTCAGGATTGAAGGTAAGCTTGACTCTGGGCAGAATATAAGCCGACTGTGTTAATGTGTAACTACCAACCAGCAGGAGCGTTGGAGAACGCAGCAAATCCTTCAACTATGAGGGCAAAACATAACCCTCTCTCATTCAATTCATAATACAAGTACAGTATGTTATAACATATATGTTATTCTAAAGGGGATAGATTACCCCAGCATAAGACATGCATATTCAATTATTTGTGTACTGCCATCCATCCATCCATCCATCCGGGGTCGGGTCACGGGGGCAGCAGCTCCAGCAGGGGACCCCAAACTTCCCTTTCCAGAACCACATTAACCAGCTCCGACTGGGGGATCCCGAGGGGTTCCCAGGCCAGGTTGGAGATATAATCCCTCCACCTAGTCCTGGGTCTTCCCCCGAGGCCTCCTCCCAGCTGGACGTCCCTCCACCTAGTCCTGGGTCTTCCCTGAGGCCTCCTCCCAGCTGGACGTCCCTCCACCTAGTCGTGGGTCTTCCCCGAGACCTCCTCCCAGCTGGACGTCCCTCCAGCTAGTCGTGGGTCTTCCCCGAGACCTCCTCCCAGCTGGACGTCCCCTCCAGCTAGTCCTGGGTCTTCCCCGAGGCCTCCTCCCAGCTGGACTTCCCTCCACCTAGTCCTGGGTCTTCCCCGAGACCTCCTCCCAGCTGGACGTCCCTCCACCTAGTCCTGGGTCTCCCCCGAGGCCTCCTCCCAGCTGGACGTCCCTCCACCTAGTCCTGGGTCTTCCCCGAGGCCTCCTCCCAGCTGGACTTCCCTCCACCTAGTCCTGGGTCTTCCCTGAGACCTCCTCCCAGCTGGACGTCCCTCCCACTCAGTCCTGAGCCTCCCTAGCTGGGACGTGCCTGGACACTTAGCAGGGCGCTCCAGTACTGATCGCTCTGCTTTCGACGTGAAGGAGCAGCGGCTCTACTCCGAGCTCCTCACGGATAACTGAGCTTCTCACCCTATCTCTAAGGGAGACGCCAGCTACCCTCCTGAGGAAACCCAACTTTGGCCACTTGTACTTGTACCCGATCTAGTTCTTTCGGTCATGACCCAGCCTTAATGACCATAGGTGAGGGTAGGAATGAAAACTGACAAGGGTGCTCTGAGATACTGAGTTCCCAAGAATGGGACGGAAAGACACACATACAACATTATAAAAACATGTTTATGTTTATGTGAATCTAAAAAGACAGACAGCACCGTTGTGACGAAAAGAGAGCTGAGCCAGAAGGCAAAGCTCTCAATCTACCGGTCAGTTTTTGTTCCTACCCTCACCTATGGTCATGAAGGCTGGGTCATGACCGAAAGAACAAGATCCAGGGTACAAGCGGCCGAAAATGGGTTTCCTCAGGAGGGTAGCTGGCGTCTCCCTTAGAGATAGGGTGAGAAGCTCAGTTATCCGTGAGGAGCTCGGAGTAGAGCCGCTGCTCCTTTGCGTCGAAAGGAGCCAGTTGAGGTGGTTCGGGCATCTGGTAAGGATGCCCCCTGGGCGCCTCCCTAGGGAGGTGTTCCAGGCACGTCCAGCTGGGAGGAGGCCTCGGGGGAGACCCAGGACTAGGTGGAGGGATTATATCTCTAACCTGGCCTGGGAACGCCTCGGGATCCCCCAGTCGGAGCTGGTTAATGTGGCCCGGGAAAGGGAAGTTTGGGGTCCCCTGCTGGAGCTGCTACCCCCGCGACCCGACCCCGGATAAGCGGATGAAGATGGATGGATGGATGGATAAAAAAGACAGAGAAAATGAATGGTTTCAGGTGGAAAAGGTACTTAGTGATTGTTGCTTTGTGCTCAAGGCCAAAGCTTAGGTAAGTGAACTGGATGCAAGATATCTCAAAGACTGAGCCAACCATTTAAAAAGGGCTTTTGTACATTTTGCACCAACAGTGCAGGGTGTCTGCTGCAGCTGTTCTCCTTCAGTGTGACAAACAACTTCCACAGAGCAACATCATCCATCACAGTGAACACCAGAGACTGATTTCACTGTGCTGAGTTACGTGTTTTCAGAGCGGCATTACATTGAGCTCTGCAGCCCAAAGATCACTTGACACTCCTATCCTCCAGGAAATAATCCTCATAAACATGTCGTCTCACAAACGTCAAACAACCGTCTCATGAGATACTAGATTGTGTATCTTTTATGTAGTCTTTTTTAATACGTCTCTGTGAGCTGTGATGCAAAGTTTACTCAAACTGGTTACTAAACACGGCACAGAATGAAACTGGCTGCAAGTACACACAAATTAAGTAATTAACTATGTAACAGCAATTTATGACTCATTTTGTAGCACTCATGACCGAAAGAACAAGATCCAGGGTACAAGCGGCCGAAATGGGTTTCCTCAGGAGGGTAGCTGGCGTCTCCCTTAGAGATCGGGTGAGAAGCTCAGTTATCCGTGAGGAGCTCGGAGTAGAGCCGCTGCTCCTTCACGTCGAAAGGAGCCAGTTGAGGTGGTTCGGGCATCTGGTAAGGATGCCCCCTGGGCGCCTCCCTAGGGAGGTGTTCCAGGCACGTCCAGCTGGGAGGAGGCCTCGGGGGAGACCCAGGACTAGGTGGAGGGACGTCCAGCTGGGAGGAGGTCTCGGGGGAGACCCAGGACTAGCTGGAGGGACGTCCAGCTGGGAGGAGGCCTCGGGGAGACCCAGGACTAGGTGGAGGGACGTCCAGCTGGGAGGAGGCCTCGGGGAGACCCAGGACTAGGTGGAGGGACGTCCAGCTGGGAGGAGGCCTCGGGAAGACCCAGGACTAGGTGGAGGGACGTCCCAGCTGGGAGGAGGCCTCGGAAAGACCCAGGACTAGGTGGAGGGACGTCCAGCTGGGAGGAGGCCTCGGGGGAAGACCCAGGACTAGGTGGAGGGACGTCCAGCTGGGAGGAGGCCTCGGGGAAGACCCAGGACTAGGTGGAGGGACGTCCAGCTGGGAGGAGGCCTCGGGGAAGACCCAGGACTAGGTGGAGGGACGTCCAGCTGGGAGGAGGCCTCGGGGAAGACCCAGGACTAGGTGGAGGGATTATATCTCCAACCTGGCCTGGGAACGCCTCGGGATCCCCCAGTCGGAGCTGGTTAATGTGGCTCGGGAAAGGGAAGTTTGGGGTCCCCTGCTGGAGCTGCTACCCCCGCAACCCGACCCCGGATAAGCGGACGAAGATGGATGGATGCATGGATTTTGTAGCACTCTTTTGTCCCAATGTCTGTGTGATTGCTCCAACACTGGTGGTGAGACTTCCTAACAAGGACTTAATGTCCTTAATGACGCCATCTAACTGCGTGGTTCCAACCATTTGTTTCTGCTACATTCATTCAGTCACAGTGGTCTGTCAAGCCTTAATTTTCAATACTGCGGCAATCATTGTGCATAATGTTGCCTTATTTAGCACTACTGCCTGCAGCAGTACTGTCACTCAAACAGCATCATCACAGCAGGAGGCCCCATATCCACAATGAGATTTTTGTTGCCAGTTCATTAATCAAATAGCCATTATCCACACAAGGATTTTGACAATCTGTAAACTGGGGCTTCACTTATGAGGTTGAATGCATTGCTAAGTTTTGACATTTCTTTCCACTGTATTTTACAAACAGAGATGTTTCAGATACATGTCATTAAATCAGCCAACAGTGGGACCAGTCTCAGTTTTTAGGCCAGAACACGAACCCGTTTACAGCCCGACATTAACAGAATGTCGCATCTTTTGCATTTCACATAACCCTGTGGCTCATTATTCTCATTATGCACATGGTCAAAAGTGTTCCACCCCTCAGACTTTGCTTTCTTTGCTGGTGCAACCAAAACGTAATCTCCAGAGGCCAGCCTCCGTATCACCGCCTCAGCATCCATTTTCGCGCTAATTGAAACGCATCACCTGACCGCTCATTTACAGCGAACCCAGAACCCGCAAACCCGAGCCCGAATAAAATTATAGAAATTAAGACTGAACCCGTCGAGCAAAGATCTTGAGCTCTACCCAGACAATGTAGCCTAATGACTTTGGAGCTCCCCTCATTTATTTTTTTTTTTTTTAACCTTTATTTATTCAGGGAAGGTTCACTGAGAGGAAGCCTCTTTTTTGCAGGAACGCCCTGATCACATTCACACAGTTACACATTCATACTGGAAGCTGCCCAGTACTACCACAGTCTGACCTGATCACATTCATACTGGAAGCTGTCCAGTACTACCACAGTCTGATCTGATCACATTCATACTGGAAGCTGTCCAGTACTACCACAGTCTGACCTGATCACATTCATACTGGAAGCTGTCCAGTACTACCACAGTCTGATCTGACCACATTCATACTGGAAGCTGTCCAGTACTACCACAGTCTGATCTGACCACATTCATACCTGGAAGCTGCCCAGTACTACCACAGTCTGATCTGATCACATTCATACCTGGAAGCTGCCCAGTACCACCACAGTCTGATCTGATCACATTCATACTGGAAGCTGCCCAGTACTACCACAGTCTGATCTGATCACATTCATACTGGAAGCTGCCCAGTACTACCACAGTCTGATCTGCTGGCCACTGAGCAGCTCCACTGGAGCGGTTGGAGGTTAATGAGGGAGGGACAATCGCTGTTCTCTCTCTTTCCCCACCCAGATTTTATCCTGTCGGTCTGGGGATTGAACCAACGACCTACTGGTCACAAACCTTTAGGCCACCTCTGCCCATTTCATCTAGCCCCACCATGAGGTTGTCATTCATGTACTCTGTAACAGTGGCTGCCCACCACTCCTGATAGGATGGGTTCAAATGCAAACGGATTCTCACTACGTTGTGCTGTGTATGCATTTGCGACAATGAATAATAAACTTAAAAATGTAATTAACATGGGTAGTTCACCTGGTAGAGGCACGTACCCATATGTAGAGATTTACACCTCAACGCAGCGGCCGCGGGTTCGACTCTGACCTGCGGCCCTTTGCTGCATGTATTCCCCCCTTTCATGTCTTCATCTGTCCTATGAAAATAAAAGACCTAAAATGCCCCCAAAAAAATCATCTTTAAAAAGCGTCACATTACGCCCACCGCAGAGTAGGGATGTCACGAGACCGGACACTTCCATACCAGGTCAGTACCAAAATTCTGAAAACGTGATGGTACTTGTTTTTCTACAGTACCGTAGGTACCGGAGGATGAACAGAGCGCCGCATCTCTGTTGCTGTCAGTCAGCCTCTGGCTTTACCGTGACATTACACGTACAGCTCAGCTTTCATGACTTCACAGGAGCTCGCCTGCCGTTGTCTGTCACAGCCTAACGTTAGCTAAGATTAGGCTTGGGCGATGTCCCCTAAATTGGCAGTTGAAATAGTAAGCACTTTTTACTTTACTTTTACATTACTGAGATTTAGCTAAATTCTCCGTTATATTTGCACTGAGTAACGCATTCAATAAACATCGTCCCGTACCTACAGGACATCAGACTCACTTATTGATGCACGCACACAGCAGTGTCGACAAACTTAGTCCAATGAGGGGAGAAAGGAAAGTGTGATAGCGTTCCACGTTAACGCCTTTTCTCTCTCGCTCGAGACCGCTGTGTCCATTAAGGCATAGATACCCGACCCGAGCCCGACGGGTCCAGACAGATATTTAGAAATGATGGTCGGGGTCGGGCCGGGCTCGGTCACATCAACGTGATAAGACATTTGTTGTAAAATGGTGCTGCGGCTCCTTTAAGAGAGCTCAGTGTTTGTGTGTGTGTGTGTGCATGTGTGTGTCTGTGTGAGTGTGTGTGTGTGTCTGTGTGCGTGCGTGTGCGTCTGTGTGCGTGCGTGCGTGCGTGCGTGCGTGCGTGCGTGCGTCTGTGTGTCTGTGTGTGTCTGTGTGTGTGTGTGTGTGTGTGTGTGTGTCTCTGTGTCTGTGTGTGTGTGTGTGTATGTGTGTGTGTCTGTGTGCATGTCCGTGTGCGTGTGTGTCTCTGTATGTGTGTGTCTGTGTGTGTGTGTCTGTGTGTGTGTGTGTCTGTGTGTGTGTGTCTGTGTGTGTGTGTGTGCATGTGTGTGTCTGTGTGAGTGTGTGTGTGTGTCTGTGTGCGTGCGTGTGCGTCTGTGTGCGTGCGTGCGTCTGTGTGCGTGTGTGTCTCTGTGTTTGTGTGTGTGTGTGTGTGCATGTGTGTGTGTGTGTGTCTCTGTGTCTGTGTGTGTGTGTGTGTGTGTGTCTGTGTGCATGTGTGTGTGTCTGTGTGCATGTCCGTGTGCGTGTGTGTCTCTGTATGTGTGTGTCTGTGTCTGTGTGTCTGTGTGTCTGTCTGTGTGTGTGTCTGTGTGTCTCTGTGTGCGTGTGTGTGTGTCTGTGTGCGTGTGTGTGTGTGTGTCTCTGTGTGCGTGTGTGTCTCTGTGTGCGTGTGTGTGTGTGTGTGTGTGTGTGTGTGTGTGTGTGTGTCTCTGTGTGTGTGTGTGTCTCTGTGTGTGTGTGTCTCTGTGTGTGTGTCTGCGAGCGGAGCAGAGTTAATCATGTTATAACGTCGGCCCTGGAGGTAACGAGTCTCCTCTGGTTTTCTGATCACGGTCGAAACGAAGCAAGCAGTGAAGGTTAACACGTTGAACATTGTAACAGATTATTAACGTGAGCTTGTTGCTCCGTGTGAGCTGATGACCTCATCTGTTGACATTTCTGAATGCCTTCCTCCAGCTGCTTAATGAAAGATTTCACACAAACACACGTACATGTGTCATTAGTCTGAGAACAAAATGAGATTGTAACGGTGCCGGGCTCGGACAGAAATCTCTTGATGCCTGTCGGGCTGATACGTTACTAGTCCAGTTAGAGCAAGCTACTACTGACAGGGAGAGAGAGAGAGAGAGAGAGACTAACTGCCAAGTCTGCTCAAAGCAATGGTCTTTTTCACAAATAGGTTGCACGTAAGGGGAAAACAAGTAGCTTCTACTTAAGGGGTCCCTTTCTTGCACCCTGTGCAGCGTAAAGCCCAAAGCCCGACGCAAGTGTCTTTGCTAGTTTAAGACCGACGCAGTTGTCAGTTTTCCGTCCAGCGCCCGCGTCTAGGATTAGTGTGTCTTGACAGGGTGGGGGGGGGGGTGAGTCTCGATAGCTAACTTTAGCGCTTGTTTTAGCGGACCTCTATAACATCCGTTAAGGTAACCTCAGTCTGGTTAAGGTTGACTTAACTGACGTTATAAAGGAAACACAACGGCAGAGAGAACTACAGACTAACTAAACATGCTTGCTGTAATACCGTACGATGGCTGTGTGGTGATGCCAGGCTTCAGAGCAGCGGGCTGTGGGTCTATAAGTCTGAAAAAAGAGCGAGATGAAACCCTTTTCTGTCATCATCAACCACAGACCAGACCTGCTCCAAAATTACACATTTGAAAAAGATGGGAAAAGTGGCCGGGTTGGCTCAGTGGGTAGAGCAGGCGCACATATACTTGGAGGTTTATGCCTTGAGACAGAGGTCCAAGGTTCGAATCCGACCTGTGATGATTTCCTGCATGTCTTACCCCCCCCTCTCTCTCTCTCTCCCCCCTTTCTCACCTAGCTGTCCTGTCAAAATACAGGCAGGAAACCCCAAAAAATAATCTAAAAAAAAAAAAAAAAAGATGGGAAAAGCCCACAGCTCTTCATCTAAGGCTCACAGGAACATCAAGTCTACACACACACACACACAGGTCCACAGGAATCAGTCATCCACATCAGATCTAGCTGAGCTGTGTGTTATGCATGCAGTCCAGCAGAGACTGATGATGGAAAACTCTGGCAGTAGTTTCCATCTGTGCCCTGCTCAGATATTTCTACCACTAAAGAGGTTTTACAATCACACCGAAACATTTTGAACTGTCCCGCATATTTTCTTGGGCACAGGATTGATAGTGGACTTCTTGAAGTACATGTGTATGAAAGACTAAATATCATTGTGAATACAGGCGCTAGCAGGTCCGCACACTGATACTGTCGGGTAAATATAAGAGGCCCTCTGCAGCTGCCTGAACTATCTGAACCCAGACCCTCCTCCACAGCGCTGCGGAGGAGGGTCCGGCTAGTCCACACAGCATTCCTGGATGGGAGCAAACGTGCTCTGGTTTATTGGCATTTCTTTAAACCAATCACAGTCATCTTGGGCGGTGCTAAGCACGGGAAAGAGCCACAGTAGTCCTAGAGGACCTCCCTATTTGCCACAGATTTGTACAGAGATGGGACTGTTAATAAATATAGAGGTGTTGAAATGAATCAAATAATCAATGCATGGCCGGGCCATCATCGATTATTTCTGTTTACTATTTAATGTGTGCCACAACCTTTCTGTTTACATATTCTGGTATGTGTTACACATTCAGGAAGGGCCGTGTGCTCAGTGCTGTAGGTTGATGTATCCAGTTTATTTAGTATCAGAGCTCTGCAGAATCTTTGGTTTTTGAAGCTTGAAAAGCTATGAATTAAATACCCTATATGGCTTTAATAGAAACATGTATTTGATGCATCGTGATGTTGAATCGAAGACAGTAATGGAATCAGGAGATCAGTGAAGATTACACCTCTATAAAAAGAAAATACTGTGTAAAAGAAACAACAAAGGAGAAAGGAGTAACGTATATTTCAACACCGCTGTGGTTTAGTCTGTTTTCAGCAGACATGAATAACAAACCCAACAGTTATCTGAACATACCACAAGAAATCAGCTGTGCATTGGCTGTTCTCTGGCAAATGTCAACCACTTCAGACTTCCAGCTTCATTTCATGACGGCATGTTGAACAGTTCAAGCCTCACATTGTGTTGTAAAACAAATCCAAAAAAGATTAACAATCAGCAGCCTAATCGGGGACGTCTGAGGCTAAATAAAA
>NC_135858.1:437500-452500 GCF_031162955.1 Sander vitreus | reverse complement strand
GTAAGGACTACATGCTCAGTAGCTAGGTAAGGACTACGTGCTCAGTAGCTAGGTAAGGACTACATGCTCAGTAGCTAGGTAAGGACTACATGAGCTAGCTAGCTGTTTCTCCAACTTCAGTAGAACAAGGCAGGATTAGCTGGGAGACTTCTTCTAAACGAGGGAACACTTCCTCCTTTGTGTGAATACCTGCAGAACAGGGACATGGAAGTAGTTCTTTTGGAGATTAGGGTGAACTAGTGTGTGTTGTAGCAGTGTTTTGCCATTGAGAACGAGCTAGCATGCTAACGGTTAGCCCCCTAGCCTCCTCGTCTCAGCTAGTGACGTAGAAAGCCGTGCAGATGTTGACCAGCTCACCCAGAGACTGAAGACAGGACACATTCAGAAACCGTATCTCACTCAGAACAGCATGGAGGGTTGTTATCAAAGTCTGTATGAAGCACCAGAGACATAAAATAACTCCCCAAATCTCAGAAAAAGAGATTTTTTCATAATATGGGCACTTTAATTTTTTCTTTTTGTGTTATTCTCTATGTTCTCATGTCTTTGTGTCACCACATTAGCAACAACAATAATAAAGTGACTTCACAATGAATCACAGAGGCAGAAAGCTGCTGCTGCATGTTTTCAAACTTCTCTGGCCACACCCCACACCTACACATTAGATGGAAAACACAATTACATGGGTGTGCTCACAACCTTCTTTTTTTTTTAAACAAAATCTAATGGAAGAGGCTGCAGGGAGCACCTACTGCAGCTATTTAAAGGTTCCATGGCATGAACATTTCCCCCAGCCTGCCTATGGTCCCCCAGTGGCTAGAAATGGTGATAGGTGTAAACCGAGCCCTGGGTATCCTGCTCTGCCTTTGAGAAAATGAAAGCTCAGATGGGCCAATCAGGACTCTTCCCTTTATGACGTCATAAGGGGAAAGGTTACCTCCCCTTTCTCTGCTTTGCCCACCCAGAGAAAGCTCATTGTGGGACTGGCTCTAGTGGCTGTAATTCTTCAGATACAGTATCAGGGGACTACTGAGGTCTATATAAAGAGACTTTAGATACAGTATTAGGGGACCACTAAGGTCTATATAAAGAGACTTCAGATACAGTATTAGGGGACCACTAAGGTCTATATAAAGAGACTTCAGATACAGTATTAGGGGACCACTAAGGTCTATATAAAAGAGACTTCAGATACAGTATTAGGGGACCACTAAGGTCTATATAAAAGAGACTTCAGATACAGTATTAGGGGACCACTAAGGTCTATATAAAAGAGACTTCAGATACAGTATTAGGGGACCACTAAGGTCTATATAAAAGAGACTTCAGATACAGTATTAGGAGACCACTAAGGTCTATATAAAAGAGACTTCAGATACAGTATTGTCATATGTGGATTTGTGATTGTGATCACTGATGATGGTGTAATTTCCTCCATAGTGTCTCTACCAGGGAGCGTTATAATGGTCCTCGATTCTATGAATTAATAATAGCTTGATTCTATGAAGATTATATGAACTGTAATTCAGCCCAGTGACATCAGGTACATCTGTGTAGGTATTTTCAGCAGCTGGTTTGAATTTCCATTTAGATAACTGTGACGCTACACTGCAGTGTTAAAGGTGCCGTTTACCTTAAAGCTACTGTACATTGTGTAAGAATGTCTCCCATCTAGTGGTGGAATTGTATATGACAACCAACTGAATACTACTTTCTAGCCCTTCCTCCTACGGTGGCCGAACCCGAAATGATCTCTTAGTATCTCCATCGTTTACACGCAGCTGTTCTAGCCGCTCCAATATTAACTTTGGTCTTGTTGCTTTGCCTGTCGCGTTGGTTAATGTATTATAAAGATGGAGGTATGTCCCTCTTTGGTTAATGTATTAACCAAAGATTAATGAAAGAACAAAGGGTTTTTTGCTAAGAATCAACTCAAAACATTACACAATGTAGGTTTAATGATGTCTAGGTTTAACTTAATCTAAGCTGAATTAACCAGCCACGGCTTTACGGAGTTTCAGCTCATTGTTTAGCTGTCAGGCCGACAACTTTACTGTTTTAGTTTCCTCTCATTGCTCATAGCGTTGTTTTAAAGTGAAAAAGCTTTTAACAATCACTGTACACTACCTGCTCAGCACCAAACAGCACAGAGACGCAGTGAGCGACTAGCTGGTGAACATCTGGAGCATTTTAGACCACATTCAACGACCACATTCTCTTATAAGCGAACATGAAACGCAAAATGAAGCAGATATAGAAACTTGAAATCACAGAGATTCAGTTAGAAGCTACAAACGTACTGAGAGCTGAACACACAGTGACTTTTAAAAACGTCTTCCTCTCCTGCACAGGTCCTGGTTTATCCTTATTTCGGCGCACCATCGCACGTTTCTAATGTATGATTTCTGTGAGAGGAACAACTGACATTTATACACACACAACCAGCCTACAGGTATGTGCAAACGTAAATGATGTACGTGTTGATTTGCATGTACAGCGGGGAAGTGCGATCGGATCACAAGTGGTCAAAGAGTATTGGAAATCAATTCTCCTTTTGCCAACCCAGACAGCAGGAGCAGAGCAGACCCACAACTCTTTATTTCTGTATGTCTGTATTCATGCAGGTCAGGATGCTCGTCTGTGTTTTCCAGACTGAAAGCTGGAGCAGGGCAGCAGATGGCACTGCCCACCATGGCACCGTGCCCCAGCACTTCATACACACAGACTCCACAGTGAATCTAGAGTAGCCAATACCAAACTCACAGACATACCCAAGTGGGACTCCCAGTATAGTAGGAAGCTCCATGCTGGGTCAGCTGCTGGTATGCTATGGCCCATTTAACAGACACACACACACACACACACACAGAGACACACACACACAGAGAGAGACACACACACACACACACACACACACACACACAGAGACAGACACACACACACACACACACACACACACACACACACACACACACAGAGACAGACACACACACACACACACACACACATACATAGACACACACACACACAGATATATACACACACACACACACAGAGACAGACACACACACACAGATATACATATACACACACAGACACACACACACAGACATACATATACACACACACACACACACACACAGAGAGACAGACACACACACACACACAGACAGACACACACACACACACACACAGACAGACACACACACACACAGAGAGTGTGTGTGTGTAGATCTGTGTGTAGATCTGTGTGTGTGTGTGTGTGTGTGTGTGTGTGTGTGTGTGTGTAGATCTGTGTGTGTGTGTGTGTGTGTGTGTGTGTGGTGTGTGTGTGTGTGTGTGTGTGTGTGTGGTGTGTGTGTGTGTGTGTAAAAGCAGCCACACAGGCAGTAACATAACAAACATAACATAATTTGCAGTAACCAGAGATGGATTTAAAAACCACCTGTTATTACCACCTTATTTTCACTCAACTAAAATATGTGAGTGGTCAATATGAAAGCTTCAGCGTTAACCAATAAGAATGCTTACTCGCTTCGTCGGCGTGCCTCCATCCCATCAGGTAGGAAGAGTTTGATTGTTGACACGATGCAGCCATGGGTGACTGGGAACACAGACAGACAACCATCGTGTTAATACACTTTATTACTGGTTACCAGTTCTCACGTAGTCATCACATCATCAGTGAACATGGAGACTGTAGAGAGAAGTCCTGATCAACACTATCACTAGGGACGGGTATTAGGAACCAGAACGACACTGGTCAGTACCGAAATCTTGAGAAGCTCCTGGAAAAAAAGGTACTATTATTTTTTATGTAACTGTTTGGTTAAAACATATCGGTGTTGACATGTCATAGCAGGAAAAGCACAGGTTTATTCAAAATAGGGCTGGGCAATATGGAGAAAATCAAATATCCCGATGTTTTTGACCAAATACCTCGATCTCGATACCGCAACGATATTGTAGCGTTGACTATTGGTGCTTTCACAAAATATTTACACTGAGATTTGTGATAAATAATCATCAGTAATGTGGATATAATGACTAAGTGGGTAAAGGCAGATAATAGAACAGCTACAACAGTCTGTTGAGTCCAGAAAATGACACGTTACTGTAACGCAGCCTTTAAAACCAGGAAAAGACACTAATGTCATATTACGATATCCAAAATCTAAGACGATATCTAGTCTCATATCACGATATCGATATAATATCGATATGTATTACAAAACCATTAATGATGGCTGCATTCCACTTAGGAGAGGTCCTGGTATTGTGCATGCTGACTCCATAGACAGTATATATAAACTGGACCAGCAGATCCCGTGTCTCTGGACGGAGACCAGTGAAGGACATTAGAAGCTCTTTCCCGGTGATGGCTGAGCGTTACTGAGCAGCCTCCAACTGAGCTTGAAGACGTAGATGTGACGTGAGCAACCTGTCTGAAAGTTGGAAGTCTTCTGGTAGCTGTGCCAAGAGAAATCTCAATCATTCCCAATCTAGCAGAGACGGAGAGCGTAGGTATATGTAAGGAGATAACATAGACACAGGCTCATTATTGATCACTAAAATGATAGTTAACATTAGTCATTACACTTAAACAGCTGATGGAAGTCCAAACTGCCTGAGAGCTTCTCCTGTACTATACGGTAACTCCTCTACTATGAGACAGGAAGTCTCGTGGTTATGACCCAATCGTTAGCCTATTGTTATAAAAACGTCTGCTACGGAGCCATAACGTGAGCTACAAGGTAATGGAGCCTTTTATACATTGTCGTGTTTCTTTAGAAATAAACAACGGACAAATAGAGTCTTTAAACCCTTCAGATGTAAAGGTATTCTCTGTCAAAGTGACGCCAAAATGAATGGGAGTCAATGGGATGCTAACGGGATGCTAACGGGAGGTGATGGCTTGGTAGCATCAGAATGGGGTTGTGGAGAGAGACTTACCCCCTTGGCTGACTCACTGAAATATCTCACTGGGACATCGTTGAGGTTATCAATCTCAGCTGAGCTCTTCCTACTATGACAAGTCAACATGTCTGCTGTGAAAAAGGTCCATTGTTCTCCGTGTCAGTCATCGCAGCTAAAATTAGGCTCACACAACGGCAGAGAGAAACAGACTTACTTTGTTTGTTTGGGGAGTTCCAGGTGAACTCTGGAAAGCCGTAGCTCTAGATATACTGTAAAGCCAGAAGCTTTTCTAGCACTCCGTGTGCACAGAGAGGAGGCAGTGGTGGCGTTAAGGCTCTGACACACCAACCCGACGGCCTGACGGCCTCCCCAATGGGTCAAAAAAAAGTGCCTCAGAACACACCGAAGAGCGTCTTCATTTCAGATCAACAAAGGTCAGTTTAAAAGATTTTCGTCAGATTTTGAGAAGCGTCTGTCACTCATCCCGCTCCCCGTTTCCGGGCTAGCTCTCCACCAATCAGATGGGTCATTGAGTCCGACAATAAATGGATGTATGGGAAACAGGGTTCTGTATGTGCATATACCTTTGCGTGTGTTCTCAGTGACGTCGACGCCAAACTGAATGATGTCACCGGAGAGAACTTCGCAGGGCGGACTCTCCTCCGAGCCGCGACTCAACCTCTGGCTGTTGATGAACGTCCCATTGCTGCTTTTAGTGTCCTGCAGGTAGAACTAACACATACAAACACAGCAGGTGAGGACCATGTCAAGAAATCAATACAACAACGTCACACAAAAAACAGACAGACTGTAATAATCGTTTAGGACACTGACTGAGGGGATAGACAAAATATGATACAGGATGAGCGTGAACATTCAGCTGCAGTTCCCTTCACAGCCGTCAATATTTTTCAAACTCTATACATCATACTAGTGCTATCTGTATGCTATCATACTAGTGCTATCTGTATGCTATCATACTAGTGCTATCTGTATGCTATCATACTAGTGCTATCTGTATGCTATCATACTAGTGCTATCTGTATGCTATCAGACTAGTGCTAACTGTATGCTATCATACTAGTGCTATCTGTATGCTATCATACTAGTGCTATCTGTATGCTATCATACTAGTGCTATCTGTATGCTATCATACTAGTGCTATCTGTATGCTATCATACTAGTGCTAACTGTATGCTATCATACTAGTGCTAACTGTATGCTATCATACTAGTGCTATCTGTATGCTATCATACTAGTGCTATCTGTATGCTATCATACTAGTGCTATCTGTATGCTATCATACTAGTGCTAACTGTATGCTATCATACTAGTGCTATCTGTATGCTATCATACTAGTGCTAACTGTATGCTATCATACTAGTGCTATCTGTATGCTATCATACTAGTGCCAACTGTATGCTATCATACTAGTGCTAACTGTATGCTATCATACTAGTGCTAACTGTATGCTATCATACTAGTGCTAACTGTATGCTATCATACTAGTGCTAACTGTATGCTATCATACTAGTGCTATCTGTATGCTATCATACTAGTGCTAACTGTATGCTATCATACTAGTGCTAACTGTATGCTATCATACTAGTGCTAACTGTATGCTATATGACAGCAGCCATGCCCAGAATGTCACCAGCAGCAACACATGCCACTACATCGATGAGGACTGGCGTGTTTAATCGGCCGTCCCACACACTAGGGTTGCACGATATTGACTATATTATATAAATAAGGACCATGTCTACAGAACAGGACATGTTCCACTGGTTGGACAGTATAAATATATATAAATAAGGACCATGTCTATAGAACAGGACATGTTCTACTGGTTGGACAGTATAAATATATATAAATAAGGACCATGTCTATAGAACAGGACATGTTCTACTGGTTGGACAGTATAAATATATATAAATAAGGACCATGTCTATAGAACAGGACATGTTCTACTGGTTGGACGGTATAACATATATAAATAAGGACCATGTCTATAGAAACGGACATTTTCTACTGGTTGGACAGTATAAATATATATAAATAAGGACCATGTCTATAGAAACGGACATGTTCTACTGGTTGGACAGTATAAATATATAAATAAGGACCATGTCTACAGAACAGGACATGTTCTACTGGTTGGACAGTATACATATATATAAATAAGGACCATGTCTACAGAACAGGACATGTTCTACTGGTTGGACAGTATAAATATATATAAATAAGGACCATGTCTATAGAACAGGACATGTTCTACTGGTTGGACAGTATAAATATATATAAATAAGGACCATGTCTATAGAAAAGGACATGTTCTACTGGTTGGACAGTATAAATATATATAAATAAGGACCATATCTACAGAACAGGACATGTTCTACTGGTTGGACAGTATAAATATATATAAATAAGGACCATGTCTACAGAACAGGACATGTTCTACTGGTTGGACAGTGTCACTGTCACTCTGTCAAAAAATGCACACGTGGTACGCTCCGTAGGGTTTGTCACGTTGTTGCCCCGTGCGATGACGTGCACTAACGTGCACGTGGCACAGTAACTGGCCAATGAAACGTGATCATTACAGCGTTTCAAGCTCTAAATCAAACACAACTAAGCCACACAGCCAACGGACGGGACGCAGCGCTCCACAAAATAGACTAAATATTGCATACTTATTGCGACACTTTCGCAATCCCAACCTAAAATAAAAAGCTCAAATCTTTTTCGCTTCTTGGTTTGCCTACTTATTGTGCCTTGTTACACAGACTTCAGTGAGAAGACACAAAGATTGGGGAAGTTTCAGAAATAAAACAATCTTTGTGGTCTAAAAAAAGGAGCATTTTGCGACCATTTTTTGAGATAATGAGAGTATTTTTTACAACTACTCGGGCACGTGCGACCTGCAAATGTGATGACTTTATTTATTTTCACCGTACATTGGCGAGGAAAATGCTGAGTAGTAAAAGCCGAGGAGTTAGCTTTAGCCTACCGTTAGCCCTCCTCTCTTCATCCCAGTTTGTTTACGGTCTCAACCCGGCTTGCGTGCACTTCCTGTCAGCGGAGCTGCGTTGATTGACCACGATCAACCGTATTTTTACTCAGTGTTTTCTCGGTCTCAGACAAAACGGACAGGACTTTATTTCAACACCACAACTGTGGGTTATCACTTCATTGCCCGTGCACATACTGATTCATTTGCATTTTCACATACTATCCCTGTATGGATGATATGATGTATAACAGCTGTATACTACTATCTCTGTATAGATGATATGATGTATAACAGCTGTATACTACTATCTCTGTATAGATGATATGATGTATAACAGCTGTATACTACTATCCCTGTATAGATGATATGATGTATAACAGCTGTATACTACTATCCCTGTATGGATGATATGATGTATAACAGCTGTATACTACTATCCCTGTATGGATGATATGATGTATAACAGCTGTATACTACTATCCCTGTATGGATGATATGATGTATAACAGCTGTATACTACTATCCCTGTATGGATGATATGATGTATAACAGCTGTATACTACTATCCCTGTATGGATGATATGATGTATAACAGCTGTATACTACTATCCCTGTATGGATGATATGATGTATAACAGCTGTATGCTACTATCCCTGTATGGATGATATGATGTATAACAGCTGTATACTACTATCCCTGTATGGATGATATGATGTATAACAGCTGTATACTACTATCTCTGTATAGATGATATGATGTATAACAGCTGTATACTACTATCCCTGTATAGATGATATGATGTATAACAGCTGTATACTACTATCTCTGTATAGATGATATGATGTATAACAGCTGTATACTACTATCTCTGTATAGATGATATGATGTATAACAGCTGTATACTACTATCCCTGTATAGATGATATGATGTATAACAGCTGTATACTACTATCTCTGTATAGATGATATGATGTATAACAGCTGTATACTACTATCCTGTATGGATGATATGATGTATAACAGCTGTATACTACTATCCCTGTATGGATGATATGATGTATAACAGCTGTATACTACTATCCCTGTATAGATGATATGATGTATAACAGCTGTATACTACTATCCCTGTATGGATGATATGATGTATAACAGCTGTATACTACTATCCCTGTATGGATGATATGATGTATAACAGCTGTATACTACTATCTCTGTATAGATGATATGATGTATAACAGCTGTATACTACTATCTCTGTATAGATGATATGATGTATAACAGCTGTATACTACTATCTCTGCAGTTAAAATGTGGGAAATGTGAAAAACTGCATTGCATGAGGATTTAAAAGGAGAAGCCCAGGCGATTTCAACACGTAGCTCTGTCGTTTGTTGTCACGTAGTGCTGTCAGTAGCGAGAAAAACAAACAATCAGTGCTGCCTACACCGTGTTATCCTCCTGCTAGCGTTAGCACCCAGGAGGCTGAAACAGGGCAGGTTTTAAACATGCTTTTAGCTTCTTAACATGTTCAAGATGTAACTACCAGTGCCTACCCATGTGCAGTGATTCCTTCTGAGGGAACACAGGGAATCTGGCTGCAGGAGACGTGACAGAAAGACATAAAAGTTGTGTTAATCCAGCTCTGTTTAGTTCTGGTGTTGATACTGCAAGACGAGGGCTTAGGGACCGTCTACAAACTACAACACTGAAAAGAGATACAACAGTATTTTCAAAAATAGGCATATGCTTATTTTTTAAAAGGCAAGTGCTGTAGTACAACTAACGGGAGACGAGTTATAATTGAGGTAAGTTTGGAGACACTACCTTATTTAATCATTCAGTTAATAAATACTGTTGTATATCTTTTCAGTGTTGTAGTTTGTAGACGGTCCCTAAGCCCTCGTCTTGCCGTCTCAACACCAGAACTAAACAGAGCTGGATTAACACAACTTTTATGTCTTTCAGTCACGTCTCCTGCAGCCAGATTCACTGTGTTCCCTCAGAAGGAATCACTGCACATGGGTAGGCACTTGTAGTTACATTTCGAGCATGTTTAGAGGCTTAAAAACATGTTTAAAACCTGCCCTGTTTCAGCCTCCTGGGTGCTAACGCTAGCAGGAGGATAACACGGTGTAGGCAGCACTGATTGTTTGTTTTTCTACAGTAGCTATGTTTCCATACACACGTTTTTATCCAAATTAAGTGATATCGAATGAAAAACGCCTCATGGAAACAGTAAAATGTGATATACTGGATGTAAATACATTGGGTCTCATCTGATTGGATCTTGAGCGATATACGGCTTATGCGATAAACGCTCATGGAAACGTTATTTACCGAATAAATAATGAAAAGCAATTATTTTATGGTTGCAACCAGACGTGTATAAAGTACTAGACACCCAGACTTGAGTAAAAGTACAAGTGCTCTATCAAAAAAGTGACTTGTGTAGAAGTAGAAGTGCTCTTTAAGCACAACACTTAAGTAGAAGTACTAAAGTATTCAACTTTTTTTGTACTTAAGTATTGCAAAGAGTTTATTTTAAAATGTACTACAAGTACTGAAAGTAAAAGTACAAGTATTGTGTTATTTAGTTATTAGAGAAAGCAGACAAACGTTTGAATATCATATTGTTTATATTACTTCAAATGTTTAGCCAAGGCTGTAGCCAAAGGAATTAACAAATATATTAAACAATAACAAATATTAACAAATACTGGAATAAAATGTACAATTATCACACTGTGCAAGTACAATAAACATCCTCTCCAGCACAGTAACGATTAAAGCCCCCAAAAACGTATCACACACTAGCTAGTAACGTGTGTGATGAACAGGAACGTTAGCAAGCTAGCAAAGTACAGATAAGCTAGCAGCTTCACTTCACAGTTACGGTCAAACGGTTAACATTCAGGACTCACTGCAGACTCAGACAACTCAGGAACAGCTTCATCTGCTGCAACAATAGCTAAATAGAAAGAGTACACACTTACGTCGTGTCTGACTTCTGAACGGGCGACCGTAATGAAAAGAAACATGACGCGATCTCGGGGATTTCTTACGTTAATTACGTAATTAGTCTCCGTGGCGTGAGGAAATCACAACAGTAACGATGCAGCACGTGAAGAATCTATCGGAGTAAAAGTATTAAACTCATCGAAAATACGTACTCAAGTAAAAGTGGAAGTAGGAGAACAAAATAAAACTCCAGTAGGGTACAAATACAGCCTTTTAGTACTTAAGTAGAGTAGTGAAGTAGTTCTACTTCATTGCTATACATCTCTGGTTGCAACCCGCCACAAAACGACACATGGCGGGCGTCAACAAAGACAGATGCTTCAACCAAAGGGTTTCCATGACGTGTCTCTGAACGCCGTCATTCCCAGAACTGGCCGCCTCCGCCGTCGTCGGGCATTTACTACATCTGCATCATCACAGCGATGTGTTGACAGCGTCGTTGTTGTCGTATTATAGTGATATGTCGCTATCAGCTGGCACATGAGCTCTATTACAACTCGAGCAGTATTGATCATTTGTTGGTAGATGGCGCGATCCAGTTTTGCTTGAATGTTGTGCGAGTAAATGGACTGTTCGTTTTAACGACTAACGACGGCTTCAACACAGTACAGGAAGCATTCACACACATTCACACGCTGTGGCTGAGGCTGCCGTACAAGGTGCCACCTGCTCATCAGATAAACACACACACATTTACACTCCGATGGAGCAGCATCGGGGGCAACTTGGGGTTCAGTGTCTTGCCCAAGGACACTTCAACATGGGACTGCAGGGCCAGGGATCGAACCACCAACCTTCTGATTGGCAGGCGACCCCTCTACCACTGAGCCACAGCCGCCCCAAACACCTTAAAACGTCTCAAATCAATTCCATATACCAGTTTGACCGTAAAACAGCACGTGACGTCATTACGCGACAGGTTTCTATTGGCTTTAAAGCCGTTGGATGGAAACACACTTTCACCAGCTTTATTCACATGAGTTCTTTTACCAAACTTCAGATAACTGGATTGACACGTGGATGGAAACATAGCTAGTGCTCCCTAGTAAAAATAAGTTAAGTCTGGAGCCCTGATGTTTAATAATTAAACCGTTTGAGAAGGACATGCTTTCAGATTCTTGGTGTTGTTGCAGTGCTGCACTTGATTCACCATGAACTCATCACTACTCTCCTTCTGTCAGTACTTAGGGCTATGGGACTAGTAGTTCAAATCTTGAGGCTATGCTGTAGTTCTACAGCCCAGAAATATACAACGATACCTACAATACAGCAACAGTTCACATCATGTAAAAGCACTTAGACAGTCGCATAGCGCGAATCCATGAGGACGAAAACAACCACCACGACAGTGAAACAATCCATCAGCAAGAATTAAATCAACTCATTCACATTTCATCACACACACACACACACACACACACACACACACACACACACACACACAAACCTGCAGATGTACAGACAAACAAGCATTAAAAGCTAACATTCAAACACAAATGTAACACACAAAGCAATGTAAAGCAAAAACACAGACAGGTATACACACACACACACACACACACACACACACACACACAGACAGTTAGCGATCTGATCTGGATGCCTGAGGCCTGTCTGTCTGTCTGTCTGTCTGTCTGTCTGTCGTTCCAGGAGTTTCATTCATCAGCTCTGCATCATGACTGAAAACCACTGTCCATTTACCAGAGAGGCACCGACTAAACACTGAAGAGAGGAAGGACGGAGAGGGAGAGAGAGAGGTGGACGGACTGGTTATCCGACTGAAGTGTGCTACGAAAAGCTACCAATTCACAGATCATGATTCACACACACGCAGACATGCACAGTTACCTCCTGTCCCCATGGTAACCTGGAGACAGGGAGGGAGGGACCTAACTATAGAGGTTTTCTCCCAGCAACAACACATACAGTGTATGCGTCACATACCTCACATATGGCTCTCACACACTTCTACCTAGCGTGACACGCACACACACACACACACACGCATGCACACGCACACACACACACACAATGACGTCATCAAGTTTAGTTTCAGCCCAGTGTCCATATTTATGAAATCATTTGACATTAGCTTGTTTCACAGGCTCACGGCATTATCAGCAGCATGTCACACAGCCAATACGTAATAATTAAATGACAGTAGAGCTGCAAAGATTAATCTGTGAATATGTTCCAATATGAATATGTTTCTAGTGTCTTCTCTCCTGTACTTCAGATACAGTATTAGGGGACCACTAAGGTCTATATAAAGAGACTTCAGATACAGTATTAGGGGACCACTAAGGTCTATATAAAAGAGACTTCAGATACAGTATTAGGGGACCACTAAGGCCTATATAAAGAGACTTCAGATACAGTATTAGGGGACCACTAAGGTCTATATAAAGAGACTTCAGATACAGTATTAGGGGACCACTAAGGCCTATATAAAAGAGACTTCAGATACAGTATTAGGGGACCACTAAGGTCTATATAAAAGAGACTTCAGATACAGCATTAGGGGACCACTAAGGTCTATATAAAAGAGACTTCAGATACAGTATTAGGGGACCACTAAGGTCTATATAAAAGAGACTTCAGATACAGTATTAGGGGACCACTAAGGTCTATATAAAAGAGACTTCAGATACAGTATTAGGGGACCACTAAGGCCTATATAAAAGAGACTTCAGATACAGTATTAGGGGACCGCTAAGGTCTATATAAAAGAGACTTCAGATACAGTATTAGGGGACCACTAAGGCCTATATAAAAGAGGGGGTAGTACTGTGGCGGGGAATGCCACGGGGGGAGCCAGAAAAAACCACAGCAGCCTGCGGTGAAACGTTGAGACCGAGTCAACCTGATGTCTCGCTGCCTTGTAGGCCAATGTGACAGGTGTCATGCTGGTTTTGAAGCGGTGAACGAGTCCCGTACAGTAAACAGGAAACATCACTGCCTCTATCGGTACCACAACAACGTTTTAACATGCTAGGACGGTAAAAAGAAAACGAAACAAGCACTGAACAGCCTAGGAGTTTGTGTCCAGCTCAATGGTTGCCAAACAACAAAGCACAGTCGACCGGTCTCTTTTCTTTCTACCTTTCTCCGTGATATAAAGCTGCATTCAAGTGCCGTCGGGAATGACAGTACAGTAATGTTACTCCCCTTTCCATGTAAGATTAATCACCTTAGATATGATTGCTATTTCATTGTTAACAAAAATGAGGAAAATGGAGAGAAACTGCAGAGGCGGACTTATCTTCAACGGTAAATAATGTCAAATAAATATACCATGAGATGCCCTGAGTGTTAATGTAACAGACAGGCTAGTTAACATTTTGTCTTCTGCTAGTTTTCTACACAAGGTGACCATTGGCTGCGCAATTGTGAATGACACAATATATATTATATATGTTCCACAATAAATGTGCACAAACGTATTTAAGTCGCAGACACGGTCAGTCATAGACAACGGTGTGTCAGCTGTAACAGTTGCTCCTTGCAACGTCGTGGTAAGTTTGAGTGGCTCTATGACCGGGGTCTAACTCATGAAAAGCAAGCAGCACTTCCTTACGGCTGCTGGCAGATTGTAGCTTCCTCGAGCAAAACGTGCAGAAACAAGCACCAGGCTCTCTCAGTCTCTGGCACCAACTGCCAAAAGGCTCGCCGTCTCCACCTACTTCTTCTATCCACGCCCAGCGCCATTTATTTTAGAGTCCTTTATCTAGGTAGAACAGCGTTCCCAGGCTTCATGAACTTGCGTTCCATGCTTTCGTTCCCTTACTACATCCATGGCTTTCACCGACAACGCTAACGTGACGTATGGATCTCAATCACACTGTGTTGCCAGGACCCGCCCTGCTCTGCGTCTGATAGGCTTGTAACTAGGGATCGACAGATATCGATTGTGATCGATACGGGCTGCCGATTTTCTTGCGCCGATATTTGGATAATCAGGCCATCACAAAATGTCCTTTATCAACACTGCCAGGCTTCCAGCACCAGCAAGCCTGCCAGGCTTCCAGCACCAGAAAGCCTGCCAGGC
>NC_135858.1:400000-432500 GCF_031162955.1 Sander vitreus | reverse complement strand
GAGCCTTAAAGCCTAACTCTCGCCAAAATGCAACCTAGGATCTTTTTGTGAATGTACCCGAGTCAAACTGTAGTTTAAAAGCATATTTAGGACGGAAACGCCACTTTTAAGATGGACCGTATTCTGGTTTTTGGGTCAAATGGCCTTTTGAATGGGAGTGCTAGGGGCGCTACGATGCTAGCCTCAAAATATCTATGTTTAAACCACTAAGAAGGCTCGACACAACATGAGACTTTGCTCCAAGTATCACCAGGGACTCTACACCTTAACCACAGCACTGACAACATTGGTTGTGTACCCAGAGTTTACTAAAAGAGGTTTTAACAACTCACCGTAGCTCTTGTTGTTTCTGGCTGCTACCACCTCGGCAGTCACAACGAGTCGATATCTAAACAAGTAGCCCCAGATTTAGGATATCTTGGTCACCGGTGTAGTTAAGGTGTAGAGTCCCTGGTGATACTTGGAGCAAAGGCTCATGTTGTGTCGAGCCTTCTTAGTGGTTTAAAAACAGATATTTTGAGGCTAGCATCGTAGCGTCCCTAGCACTCCCATTCAAAAGGCCATTTGACCCAAAAACCAGAATACGGTCCATCTTAAAAGTGGCGTTTCCGTCCTAAATATGCTTTTAAACTACAGTTTGACTCGGGTACATTCACAAGAAGATCCTAGGTTGCATTTTGGCGAGAGTTACGCTTTAAGGCTCTGACCCACCAACCCAATAATCGGCCGTCTGACAGTCTGGCGAGGTCGCTGACTCGAGTCTGGTCGGTGTGTGTGAGTACGTGCTGTCATCAGCTGGAGGAGTGTTTTTTGCACATCACCAAAGCGTATGAACGTAAACAGAATGTGGAGAGCATCTGGACGAGCCGACTCACGGGACGGGCGAATGCGAAGTCTTCTGCACACACATGTTGTGCCACATGATGGTTCGCGTACACAGCTGCACAAACAGGGTCACAGACAGCCAGCTCCACACCTTATTACATGAATCAATCTGAAAGCTGCTGAAGGAAGCAAGTCATGACTGGTATGATAAACCTGTTATATTACCACTGCTGAGCTGAGAATAGAGGGACTGAGGCTCGTTAGACTAGAGGGAGAGAGACTAACACTGCTGGGTTCCTCCATCTGTTTAAACAATGTATTTTTAGCTTTCACACATAGGCCTCTGTTCCACAGTTCGATGTGGACTGTTATTAGGTATTAGGCATGTCCCAATCCGCGTCCTTTAATATTGGCAATCTGCAGATACAGAGTCTGAGCCAATGCTTATATTTCCATAAATGTTTTATGAATGAAATCGATTCATATGTTAAATGGTTTGGTTTAAAAAATGGTTTTGTATTTTTAAAACCTAAAAATTGATATCGATTCGAGACATTTTCTGAATTGTGCACCCCTACTGAACAATCTCCCAACAACTACTATGAGTAACACCGTTAAGTTTTGTCAACATACTGTTGACTGGACCCGCAAAGACACACGTAACGACCATTAGAAATCAAAGGTTCATGTCAAGAACAAAACTAAATCCATTCATCGTCGTCTGCTTATCCGGTATCGGGTCGTGGGGGCAGCAGCTCCAGCAGGGGACCCCAAACTTCCCTTTGCCTGACTGGGGGATCCCGAGGCGTTCCCAGGGCAGGTTGGAGATGTAATCCCTCCACCTAGTCCTGGGTCTCCCCCGAGGCCTCCTCCCAGCTGGACGTCCCTCCACCTAGTCCTGGGTCTTCCTCGAGGCCTCCTCCCAGCTGGACGTCCCTCCACCTAGTCCTGGGTCTTCCCCGAGGCCTCCTCCCAGCCGGACGTCCCTCCACCTAGTCCTGGGTCTCCCCCGAGGCCTCCTCCCAGCTGGACGTCCCTCCACCTAGTCCTGGGTCTTCCTCGAGACCTCCTCCCAGCTGGACGTCCCTCCACCTAGTCCTGGGTCTTCCCCGAGACCTCCTCCCAGCCGGACGTCCCTCCACCTAGTCCTGGGTCTTCCCCGAGGCCTCCTCCCAGCTGGACGTCCCTCCACCTAGTCCTGGGTCTTCCCGAGGCCTCCTCCCAGCTGGACGTCCCTCCCAGCTGAGTCCTGGAGTCTTCCCGAGGCCTCCCTCTCCCTAGCTGGGCCCAGCCCTCTGCGCCCCTCCACCTAGTCCTGGGTCTTCCTCGAGACCTCCTCCCAGCTGGACGTCCCTCCACCTAGTCCTGGGTCTTCCCCGAGGCCTCCTCCCAGCCGGACGTCCCTCCACCTAGTCCTGGGTCTTCCCCGAGGCCTCCTCCCAGCTGGACGTGCCCTCCACCTAGTCCTGGGTCTTCCCCCGAGGCCTCCTCCCAGCTGGACGTCCCTCCACCTAGTCCTGGGTCTTCCCCGAGGCCTCCTCCCAGCTGGACGTCCCTCCACCTAGTCCTGGGTCTTCCCCGAGGCCTCCTCCCAGCTGGACGTGCCTGGAACACCTCCCTAGGGAGGCGCCCAGGGGGCATCCTTACCAGATGTCCGAACCACCTCAACTGGCTGGATACTGCGTAAGGCGATATATTGGGATTTTTTTAAAGTATAATTTTAGAAAAAGTAATATTTAAAAAAAAGACACGATGTTCATAGAAGTCTAAGAAGTTTACTTTAGGTCAACAATCCAGCTCACAGATAATCTAACTGCCAGTTTGGGATTGTGGTTCCCAGGTTCTTAGTGAGCTAATGTTTATATGCTAAAGTAGGCCAAAGTTCAGCCATAGCTACGTTGTTAGCTTCTAGCAAAAAGTCAAGCACTGCTAGCCATTGCTAGGCACGGCTAGGCACGGCTAGGCCCTGTTAGGCACTGCTAGACACGGCTAGACACGGCTAGGCCCTGCTAGGCACGGCTAGACACGGCTAGCCACTGCTAGGCACGGCTAGGCCCTGTTAGGCACTGCTAGACACGGCTAGACACGGCTAGGCCCTGCTAGGCACGGCTAGACACGGCTAGCCACTGCTAGGCACTGTTTGCCACGGCTAGCCACTGCTAGCCACTGCTAGGCACGGCTAGCCACTGCTAGGCACGGCTAGGCACTGCTAGGCACTGTTTGCCACTGCTAGGCACGGCTAGGCACGGCTAGGCACGGCTAGCCACGGCTAGCCACTGCTAGCCACTGCTAGGCACGGCTAGGCACTGCTAGGCACGGCTAGCCACTGCTAGGCACGGCTAGGCACGGCTAGGCACGGCTAGCCACGGCTAGCCACTGCTAGCCACTGCTAGGCACGGCTAGCCACTGCTAGGCACTGCTAGCCACGGCTAGCCACTGCTAGCCACGGCTAGCCACGGCTAGGCACTGTTAGGCACGGCTAGGCACTGCTAGCCACTGCAAGGAACTGTTAAGCGAGGACACTAGTGGTGTCTCAGCATAGCCATCTAGCAGTAGGACTATGGATATTGCCTTTTGGAAAGTCGATACAGTATTGCAAAATAAAATATCGCGATGCTCAAGTGTATCGATTCTTTCTTACACCCCTAGTCCCCGGTCTCCGTGGTGAAAGTCCTGTCTTGTTTGACCCAGCCACCACATCGGCATTTCATACTACTCGCTACCGTAGTCGTGCTGTGATCAAGAAATATGCTTCCCCTTGAAATACATTTAAAAAGAGAGAAAAATGTGCCCGCGTACACGAATCAATAGATTAAATAACGTGACCATTTCACGAACTGCTGCGAGACTGGTTGTATAGTTATTGTTCTTGGTGTGGACGGCCCTTTAAGAGACAAGCTGCTGGGTCTGACCTGACCTTCCCATGGTGTCCGCTGCTTAAATAAGAATACACTTCATTATTTAATCTAAGAGATTCATCCCACCAGCTGTGCTTGTGGGAATTAGTTCATCCTCCTCCACAGTAGTCGGGGTCAAGGCAACGATCCCAGAGGGAGGCCTGACATCAGCAAGCAACAGTACATAACACGGGAACTTGCAGAAACTGTGGTTTCATCGTGGCTTCATCGCGGGGTTTGCAGCTTTTAGATGATGTTCACGTCGCGTAATTACATCACTTCATAACGTCGCTTCACCACGCCGCTTCACTTCATCACGCCGCTTCATCACGCCGCTTCATCACGCCGCTTCATCACGCCGCTTCATCACGCCGCTTCATCACGCCGCTTCACTTCATCACGCCGCTTCATCACGCCGCTTCATCACGTCGCTTCATCACGCCGCTTCATCACGCCGCTCACTTCATCACGCCGCTTCACCACGTCTCTTCATCACGTCACTTCACCACGTCTCTTCACCACGTCACTTCACCACGTCTCTTCACCACGTCGCTTCACCACGTCTCTTCACCACGTCTCTTCACCACGTCTCTTCATCACGTCGCTTCACCACGTCGCTTCACCACGTCACTTCACCACGTCTCTTCACCACGTCACTTCACCACGTCACTTCACTTCACCACGTCGCTTCACCACGTCGCTTCACCACGCCACTTCACTTCATAACGCCGCTTCACCACGCCTCTTCACTTCATAACGCCGCTTCACCACGCCGCTTCATCACGCCGCTTCACCACGCCACTTCACCACGCCGCTTCACCACGCCGCTTCACTTCATAACGCCGCTTCACCACGCCACTTCACCACGCCACTTCATCACGCCGCTTCATCACGCCGCTTCACCACGCCGCTTCATCACGCCGCTTCACCACGCCTCTTCACCACGCCGCTTCATCACGCCGCTTCACCACGCCGCTTCACTTCACCACGCCGCTTCACCACGCCTCTTCATCACGCCGCTTCACCACGCCACTTCACTTCATCACGCCGCTTCATCACGCCACTTCACTTCACCACGTCTCTTCACCACGCCACTTCACTTCACCACGCCTCTTCACCACGCCACTTCACTTCACCACGCCTCTTCACCACGTCACTTCACTTCACCACGTCGCTTCACCACGTCGCTTCACCACGTCGCTTCATCACGTCTCTTCACCACGTCGCTTCACCACGTCTCTTCATCCAGCGCTTCACCACGTCGCTTCACCACGTCGCTTCATCACGTTCTCATGGCAACAGCTGCTCTTGTGTGAAGTAAACGCAACATTTTTCATCTTTCTGCTAAGATATTTGGGACTTTTTTGCAACGATAATGAGGGGATTATGACATCATGCAAGCCTCGCATATTTTGCGTGGAAATCGGCAATTTATGCGGCGAAAGTGCGGCGTATTTGAAAAGATGCGCCCCGAAATAAATCAGCAGACTTTGGCTGGTTATGCATTGAGTTATGAGATCACATATTTCTGGAGGGACTAGAAAACAGACCAATATAAAAAGACATTATGTCATTGTAGGGGTGGGAATCACCAGAGGCCTCACGATACGATATCACCACGATACTTATGTCACGATACAATCATCACGATACTTATGTCACGATACAATCATCACGATACTTATGTCACGATACAATCATCACGATACTTATGTCACGATACAATCATCACGACACGGTATCATCACGACACGGTATCACCACGATACGATATCACCACGATACTTATGTCACAATACAATCATCACGATACGTATCATCACGATACTTATGTCACGATACGATATCATCACGATACAATCATCACGATACGGTATCATCACGACACGGTATCACCACGACACGATATCATCACGATACGGTACCATCACGATACGATATCACCACGATACGATATCACGATACAATCATCACGATACGGTATCATCACGATACGATCATCACGATACGATATCATCACGATACGATATCATCACGATACTTATCACGCTACTTATGTCGCGATACAATATCATCACGATACGATATCACCACGATACTTATGTCACAATACAATCATCACGATACGATATCATCACGGTACTTATCACGCTACTTATGTCACGATACATATCGTCGCGATATGATATCATCGCGATACGATATCGTCGCGATACGATATAATCACGATACTTCTTCACGATACAATATCATCGCGATACAATATCACCGCGATACAATTCTGTCAAGATACGATACCATCGCGATACGATATCATCACGATACTTATGTCGCGATACAATCATCACGATACGATATCACGATAAAATATTACGTATCATCACGATACTTATGTCACGATATGATATCATCACGATACGATATCATCACGATACGATATCACGATAAAATATCATTACGTATCATCACGATACTTATGTCACGATATATCATCACGATACGATATCATCACGATACGATATCACGATAAAATATCATTACGTATCATCACGATACTTATGTCACGATATGATATCATCACGATACGATATCATCACGATACGATATCACGATAAAATATTACGTATCATCACGATACTTATGTCACGATATGATATCATCACGATACGATATCATCACGATACGATATCGCGATACTTATGTCACAATACAATATTATTGCGATTTTAAACATATTGCAATATTCTGCGATATATTGCAACTCATTACCTTTTTCCCAACTTCAACTTTTCCCCAACTTCAAATGACGTCCCCAAAAGGAACAATGTCAACATCTGTTTAATCTAAAAAGATCCATGTCTCTGTTTGTTCATCTCACACAACTGTACTGCTGCAAAATGGGATTATCAAGCAGACAAACTGACCAACACATATATAATAATAATAATAATAGATCCATACTTTGTGTCTGTGTATCGATACAGTATTGCCACGGAAAGTATTACATTATTATATATTTTTATTATTATATTATTAAATATCGATACTCTGCTGTAGTCATTGTGTTGTGATTTCTCCAGCAGCTCCAGTGGAGTCTGAAAAGTGAGCATGTTTCAATAATCTAAAAAGGGGGCTCTTTGTGGGATCTCTTCCAGTCTTACAGTACACCCTGCTTTGATGTACAGAAAGATATCAATAATAAAGCAATCTGCTGGGTCACTGAGCCGACTGATTGGTTAATCAATCACAGGACGCGACCAATCACACCTGTTTCTCTCCAGTGCCCGCTTATCACACGAAGACAAGATGGTGAAAACTGCCGAGCACAAAAGCGATCAGAAAATGTCAATTTGTGCAGCAAAACATATGCTACAACAGTTCCCATTGATATTGACCATTACCTTATTCTACTGTTTGCTTCTGCGTGGTATTCAGATCACCACACGTTCAGTCCTAATGCAGAATAATCCAGGAGAAAGCAACAGACTTTTGTTTTAACGTATTAGAGCAACATTAAACTGTAAGCTGGTTACTGAACAAACAAAAAACTGCAGACTCATGTCACAAACAATGTTCTTACTACAAGAGGAACCTACGGTTATGAGGTGTTGGTTAGGCAAGCCGAGGGGGTGGGGTGTGTGTGTGTGTGTGTGTGTGTGTGTGTGTGTGTGTGTGTGTGTGTGTAAGAGTGAATGCTGAACCACTGCCCTTCAACAGTCTATCCGTATCTATCCAAGCAACTTAATATTTTGTTAGTAGGGATGCCACAATGTTCTTACTACAAGAGGAACCTACGTGAACCTATGTGTGTGTATGTGTATATGTGTGTGTGTGTGTGTGTGTGTGTGTGTGTATATATATGTGTGTGTCTGCGTGTGTGTAAGAGTGAACGCTGAACCATTGCCATATATATATATATATATATTTTAATATATGATACTCCGATACTACCACACCCGATACCACCTTATAGCAACGTGACATTAACTTCTCCGTCGAAACAGATGAGAAAAGGGTATTTTACAATAACTTTGAATGCACCACAAGGTTTACCAGTTTCAAGTAAACGCACCCTTTATTCACGTCTGCGTCGTTTATTCGACAACAGCGGTGACCAGTGCAAGTTGTGTTTTTTCACTCATAGCTTTAGCAACAGACTGCTTAACGTCCCGCTGTTGGAATCCTCTCCAGTGAAATACAGTCACACTTTTACACCGTTTAGTGTCAGCATTTTAACCGTGTTTAATCCAGCGACTATCTAACGGTATGCTAACATTAACGTTACCTGCTGCCAAGTGTAACGTTAACGTTAACTAGCGTGACATGCAGCGACGCTTCTGTAACCTCTAATGTCTGTTTCGGAGCATTTTAGCACAATATGAGATCGTATTCTGAACGAGACGCCATTATCGGTCAGCTGGAGAAGCCAGACCTACGTGACGTCATTTCCGGTTTTCATGTTTTGTATTACGTCTCGCGCACGCGCAGAACGTACGCTCAAGTCGGCGTCTCTTCGGGGTGTTCTGAGGGACTTTTTGGACCGACTCGGGGAGGCAGGCGACGGTCGGCCGTCGGGTTGGTGTATCAGGGGCTTAAACTTAACTCAGTATTTTGATATCAGGAATTATACAAGTTATTTTATTGACACTAGCTCAGGGAAATATTCAGCCCATATAGGCACTGACATAGCACTGGCCTGGTACTTTGTTCTAATTGACAACAATATCAGAGCAGGCCAAAATATCGGCACTCAGTATTGGCAAGTACCCAAATGTAAGTACTTCTACTTGGTCTTTAAAAAAGTGGTATCGGTGCATCCCTATTTGTTAGTATGCTTTGGTTGTCTGATGAATTGATGTAGAACGAGGAAGCCGCTAACTAGCTTTTACAGTCCAGGCAACTCCTCGATGAAGGATGGTCGGGAGACGTCGTCATAACGTTGTATTCAACAGGTGCTTTAATTTCTTCTGTGCAGCAACAACAACAGGGACCTTTTTATCAGTCATACTGGAACCTGAACCTATCTGCTGATTACTAGTTTCACTACCTTTGAAAAAGCATGCACGTCACTGTGTCCGGTTACACACACACACACACACACACACACACACTAAAGGGAAAGGCTTAGCTGGTAACATTCTTCATGGAAAATGAGAGCTGTGCAAGTTTTACTTTTGGATCTAGCAGTTTGTGTCCATTTGCCTGACATGCGTGATAGTCACGTCGCACATCCTGCGACGTGACTATCACGCATGCGCACATCGCAATGTCGATGCTGAAACAATATATATCGTGCAGCCCTATTAGTCAGCGACCATGTTCATTATACAAAATCCTAAGCAAACATCTGGTAAAAATAACAAAAGTAATTGGTGCTTTTTGAATCCCAAGTGCCAATAAATCAGTGTATGTTGGTCAATCCATGTGCGTATGCATGTATCCCTGAAGAGAGGAAAGGATGACGCTACTGATGTCATAAATAGTTTGTGCTGGGCACACACACACACACACACACACACACACACACAATTTCAAAGTCCCTGCATGCCACATAGTTGGTTAATCCAGTGGCTGTCTCAGCCTGTTCAACCTGTTCTACAGAGAAACTATAGACACATTGAAGCTAGACAACAATAGATGCTAATCCGTCTGATTCAGATCAGATCTGTGGATTTTAAGTCTCACAGGTAGCTTGTTAGTTGGACACGCATTTCGCTAGACTGTCTTCAAGTAGGGTAGATATTTTTTAAGTGGGTGGGACATAAATCCAGACTTTATTTCAGCTTTGCTAGCATGAGGAACACAGCTGTGTCTTTCTACAATCCCTTCAGTTCTCGGATCATTTCCAGCACTTAATTGGGATAATGAATTACCCTCCAAGTACAGTGTTGGATACATCTACAGGAGGAAACACTCCAGAGTTTAACGTTTCCCTCCGAACATGTAAACGCAAATGCACCCTTTACAAACTGAACCTGTTCAGGCCTGAGCAGAGTCCATACTCGGTAGCAGGTCTTGCTGCAAGTTATCATGTAAAAAGAGCACGTGTGTGTTTGTGACAGCACTGCTGACAATTGGTGGCTGGGAATCATTATGAGGTGGCCATTTGTGAAGATACGGTACAAAATACATCATCAAAATGTCACTTTAGTCATTGTCATCTTCTCTTACCTTGCCGGTCTTGTGGTCGAACCAAACCAGGGCATGATTCCTGGACAGCACCTTGCAATCAAAGGTGGCGTTGTTCTGGGCCGGCCGACACCGAGCCACCGACCTGCCGATCTTGACTGGCTCATCCAGGTACACATGCCGCTCCTGGAAAGGGTGCGAGTTGGGTCGGCAGGCGAACACAGCCAGCGAAGAAGGCATTGATTTTGGCTTAAGAGTATTACTCCAACCAGACACGTGGGAAAGGTTTTCTTGATCCAGAGTGGCAGTCTTCTGTTGCAATACCCAATGAATAATCTACTATATCTGTGGCCTATATGTAGGCAGAAATGGTAGTACTCTTAAGTTCCTAGGCACTAACTAATAAACATTGTCCACTGTGCACAGCCCAGGCTGCACCGCTCTCCCACTTCGATTCAACAAGACTCTCCTGTGTTTGAAACAAATGAAAATAAAAAAACAAACCAACAGGTATAAAACAGACAAGACATTCCCCTTACTGACTGTCCACCAAAGCTACATAACGATACTTATATCTGACAGCAGGCACTATGTACAGACCAGGGTGCTATGTGTCAAGACATACATGACTGAGTATAGCACTGACAGCTTGGAAAACAGCCTCCCACGTCCATCAAACTATTCCAGCACTGAGGCAGACGAGGGCAGCCAGTCAGCCACCACAAACTTGATGTTTAGTCCCCCAAGATAGCAACAGCTCACACCAGTTATTGTGACTACTGATTGAATGAGTTAGTGCAACAAGCCAGTCGGCTTACACACATTTGGCGTGTGTCATCTGTACTCTATCCGTCATTTACAGCCATAATCTGTGTGACATTGTTTCCCTGATACAGGGAACCTAGGCTAGCTACCTTACGCTACCACTCTCTCCACAGAACACCTATAAGGTCGCTAATGACACCTAGCAAGACCAAACACCCCTGAGTTATTATACATTAACGGTCAATTAGGAAAACTAAAGCAGTTCCGTCTCCTCTCTTACAGAGGTTTCAAAACACTCAGACGGGATGAACGGGGGATTAGCAGGTCTTCTTGTGCAACTAAAATGCTAATTGGCTAGCTCGCTAGTGAACAGGCAAAGCGCTAAACTCTCGGCCAACGGTTTCTGGCGTTGTACCAGCAAGCTAGGCTAGGCTAGGCTAGGCTAATGAGTGCTGACAAACTTATCAACCGGGTCTTAAATGGTTTCTCCCCACCCCTCTCAACCAGTTCGCTTACCGGATGGAGGCGAAATGCCATCCCTGTCTCCTGGAGCAAATAAAACCAGCAAGCTAGCCCGCCTTTTGGCTACTACGGAGCCCTGCAAACAAACGTTAGCATGAAGGTGGTGAGCTCCCGAGCAGCTAGCCAGCTAACTGACAGTCAGGGCAGAAACAGACGCGGAAAAATCAGGGGAGTTTCTTGACTGCGGGTCCTCACGCATCACACCGGCCCGATTATCTTCCAGGGAAAAAAAAACTCCGTAAAGCCACAAGTTGCGCTGCCGTCGTCTGTCTCAGTCCAGGGCCGTGTTTGCCGAGACGGGTTTGATTTAAAGCCGTCGCCTTCCTACAGTTTTCTGGAAGGAATCTAGAAGAAGTTGTCCTCCTCCGCAGGTCCCAGCCGCCATAACGTTACTGTAACTAGAGAGCAAACAGGCGGGGTGGTGCGTTCACGGCCCGAGTCACATCCACTCCACTCACCGTTGACTCTGAAAATAACGTAGTCTTCATTTTACATTAAATATACGCAGTTCATTTGGGGGGTTAAAGGGATGCTATGGGAACCCATTTATGCCAGGGAAAAAAATATATATAAATTGGAATTATTATTATTATTATTATTATTATTATTATTATTATATATTTTTTATTTTATTATTTTTATTTGTTAGGGACCATGTACAATTTTTAACATAAATGTTGCCATTTGAACATGACAACCTACATCAATATAATGCACATTGTGACACACTCACACACACACACACATATATACACACACACACACACACACACACAGACAGACACACACACACACACACACACAGACAGACACACACACACACAGACAGACACACATATATACACACACACACAGACAGACACACACAGAGACAGACACACACACACACACAGACAGACACACACACACACACACACACATATATACACACACACACAGACAGACACACACAGAGACAGACACACACACACACACAGACAGACACACACACATACACACACACATAGACACACATACACACTGACACAGAGACAGACACACATACACACACACACACAGACACATACACAGAGTGTACCTTTAAGCAGTTTTTCTATCTTAATATCTACTATCTGTTGTACTGTACATTTTTCAGTAGACTATTCGTACCACTACTGAAGCTTTCCAGCATCTGTATCTATATTAACGCTTGTGTTTGATACTTCACCTGTTTTCACAGATTTTTTATATCAGAAATATGGGTTTCTTACAACCAAAATGCCCCAAAATAACTTGGATGCATGCAAGTCCGTTGGATGGAACCCAGACACCTTTACCTGCAGGTAACATGAATACTTCCATGTCATAGCATTCGGAAAATAATGTTTAAGAGGTTTTAAAACAGAATCCTAATTAAACTTCAACATAAACCAGTCTGTGATTGACTCAACATCCTCTGATCTTAACTATTAGTCAAAATAATTCTTAATTTTTCAACTCAAAAATGAGGTATGATGTCATTTAAATAAGGTTTATTGACCATGAATTAACAAAAAAAGAAAAAAGCATTGCAAAAAGTCGTCAAAAGCAGTAAAAAACGGTCAACGGGAAGACAACACAGGGGTTTAAATATATTAATAAGATCACCTAATGACAATATTTTACAGTTTCATCAAGGGGTGTTATCCAGGTGACTTGATTTACGGCCTGGGAACGCAGGGTGGGGTGGGATGACGTGGGAGGAGATCAGATTCTGCTTATGGCTCCAGAAATGTCCCCGCTGTGTTCTGGTGAACCGACAGCTGAGCCCAAATCAATGAGACAGTGGGGCAGTAACAGGAACAAAACCAGTCACTTTGCTGCTCATTCAGTTATAGTCACAGTCAATTGTTAATGTTTTCAGTTTTGTGCATCTAAAACAAGCTGTTCTCAACCTTTTTTGGCACAATTATGTGATGAAATAAGAATATAAATCAACTATTGAGATTTTTAAGGTGCAAAAAAATAATCTTATTAGCTGTTAGCACCACCATTAGGAACATTCAGAGACACAATCAGAGACTGGACCTATCTGCAATGTTTAGTGCTTTTCCTATTCATGTTAAAGGTCCCATGGCATGAAAATGTCACTTTATGAGTTTTTTTTTTAACATTAATATGAGTTCCCCCAGCCTGCCTATGGTCCCCCAGTGGCTAGAAATGGTGATAGGTGTAAACCGAGCCCTGGGTATCCTGCTCTGCCTTTGAGAAAATGAAAGCTCAGATGGGCCAATCAGGACTCTTCCCTTTATGACGTCATAAGGAAAGCTCTATAAGGGCCTATATAAAAGAGACTTCAGATACAGTATCAGGGGACCACTAAGGTCTATATAAAAGAGACTTCAGAGACAGTATCAGGGGACCACTAAGGCCTATATAAAGAGACTTCAGATACAGTATTAGGGGACCACTAAGGTCTATATAAAAGAGACTTCAGATACAGTATTAGGGGACCACTAAGGTCTATATAAAAGAGACTTCAGATACAGTATTAGGGGACCACTAAGGTCTATATAAAGAGACTTCAGATACAGTATTAGGGGACCACTAAGGTCTATATAAAGAGACTTTAGATACAGTATTAGGGGACCACTAAGGTCTATATAAAAGAGACTTCAGATACAGTATTAGGGGACCACTAAGGTCTATATAAAAGCATCCAAAGAGCATCATGTCATGGGACCTTTTAAGGCATACTATGCAACTTTTCCAGCTTCGGTCCCCCTACAGACCTTTGTGCACATTTAAAGGACTAGTTTGACATTTTGGGGAATATGCTTATTGCAGGCTTCACTTCGGGATCAAACTGACTATCAGTCTGTTCCAAATATACCAGCCTGAAGGACGTAAGAAGGACTGATCGCCACACGTCTGCTCAGACCCTGCTCCACGCTGCCTCAGACCTTCTGCATTATCTAACTAAAACATGTGGCCTTCACCACTAGTTTGATCTGCTGCCTGCTAACCTCTGCTCTGAACTCATTTTTGGAGTGATCGCTGCCTGCCCGCTCTCTCTGGACCTCAGTATCAGCCTTGAATCATCCAGCTTCAGCCCAGTACTCTGCTGCACATTCAACCTTGTCCTTGAGTATTGACTTTTAAATGAAAGCATGGGCATTTGCACCATAAATTGATGCAGAAAGATTCCCCAGAATGTAGAAAATGAAAGTGTTTGACGCACAAATGTTCACTTTTGGTCAAAAGTGGAGATCTCAACCCCCCACACACCCAGTGTTGAACCCACAGTTACATCTTTGCATTAAAGACACCTTTAATCTTGCCTCTATGAGTCTCGTGTTTAGTCTCTGTGCTTTTTTTAAGATTATTTTTGGCCTTTAATTGATAGGGCAGTTGTAGACAGGAAAAGGGGGAGAGAGGGCGCAAAGACATGCAGCAAAGGGCCCTAGGTCGGACTCAAACTTAGGTCATCTGCGGTAAGGACTGAGCCTTGGTACATGGGGCGCACGCTCTACCAGGTGAGCTACAAGGGCGCCCCAGTCTCTGTGTTTTGGGTCAGAAAACTGCAACCTAACAATAACAGCCTCAGAGTGTTGGTTGGTTCTCTTTGTGTCAACCTGGTCCTGGTCTTGATCATGTCAGGGTCATGGTATAGATCCTGGTCCTCATCCCTGCAGTCATGCCCAGCCCTCCTGCAGAGCAAGCAGGGGACCAGCTGTCACTGATGAGCTAACAGTCGGACTATTATTTAAGATTTAACAGCATCTTACTGGGTTTAGCTTCTAAGCCCTGTTTGACGTCGACGCACCAGTTAGGCAGAGCCTGCGTGTTGGTAAAAAGGACATTTCTAAAAGATAAATTCCATCAAAATGTTATTAAAACACATTTTTATAAATGCTGCAGTCTGTTTATGTTGTTATGTTTGCTCGCCTCACCATTGTTAGTGAATAATTCAGTTACATGTGAAGCACTGTGTAACATTGCTTTTGAGTGTATTATTCATAGAAATAACATTGATTATTACTATTATTAGTTCAGCAGCAAGGGTGTTTAGCATGTTAAGGTTTTAATGATGCAATGAGCAGTTATATAGAATATTCCATTGCATCATCACTCTGACATCTCTCCATTAGTGCATGTAGGTACTGAGCATGTGTGTGTATGTGTGTGTGTGTGTGTGTGTGTGTGTGTGTGTCCCAGGCCAGCTTAGGTGTGTGTGTGTGTGTGTGTGTGTGTGTGTGTGTGTGTGTGTGTGTGTGTGTGTGTGTGTGTGTGTGTGTGTGTGTGTGTGTCCCAGGCCAGCTTAGGTGTGTGTGTGTGTGTGTGTGTGTGTGTGTGTGTGTGTGTGTGTGTGTGTGTGTGTCCCAGGCCAGGTTAGGTTATGTGTGTGTGTGTGTGTGTGTGTGTGTGTGTGTGTGTGTGTGTGTGTGTGTGTGTCCCAGGCCAGCTTAGGTGTGTGTGTGTGTGTGTGTGTGTGTGTGTGTGTGTGTGTGTGTGTGTGTGTGTGTGTGTGTCCCCAGGCCAGGTTAGGTGTGTGTGTGTGTGTGTGTGTGTGTGTGTGTGTGTGTGTGTCCCAGGCCAGGTTAGGTGTGTGTGTGTGTGTGTGTGTGTGTGTGTGTGTGTGTGTGTGTGTGTGTGTGTGTGTGTGTGTGTGTGTGTGTGTGTGTGTGTGTGTGTGTGTGTGTGTGTCCCAGGCCAGGTTAGGAAATCATTTAGTCATTTAGCAAATGTCAGTTACATTTATGTAAATAAATCTGATTGATTGCATACTCAGATAATCTGTTTACAAGTAGATTTGTGTCACAATTTGGGTCAACAGGGTGAGCACCCCTTCCTTCTGTGAGCACCCCCACTCTGTTTCATCCATCTGTTTGCTCCATAATGGAGCTATTAAAGGATTTAGATAAAGCTGATTTGCTTTGCAAGATGAGATGAGATGCCCTACGCCCCGCTGTGCCCTCTTACACCCTGCTACGCCCCGCTGTGCCCTCTTACACCCTGCTACGCCCTGCAATACCCTATTACACCCTGCTACGCCCTGCAATACCCTATTACACCCTGCTACGCACTGCAATACCCTATTACACCCTGCTACGCCCTGCAATACCCTCTTACACCCTGCTACACACTGCAATACCCTATTACACCCTGCTACGCCCCGCTGTGCCCTGTTACACCCTGCTACGCCCTGCAATGCCCTGTTACACCCTGCTACACACTGCAATACCCTATTACACCCTGCTACGCCCTGCAATGCCCTGTTACACCCTGCTACACACTGCAATACCCTATTACACCCTGCTACGCCCTGCAATGACCTCTTACACCCTGCTACACACTGCAATGCCCTCTTACACCATGCTACACACTGCAATACCCTATTACACCCTGCTACGCCCTGCAATGCCCTCTTACACCCTGCTACACACTGCAATACCCTATTACACCCTGCTACGCCCCTGCAATGCCCTCTTACACCATGCTACACACTGCAATACCCTATTACACCCTGCTACGCCCTGCAATGCCCTCTTACACCCTGCTAAGCCCTGCAATGCCCTCTTACACCCTGCTACGCCCTGCAATGCCCTATTACACCCTGCTACGCCCTGCAATGCCCTGTTACACCCTGCTACGCCCTGCAATACCCTGTTACACCCTGCTACGCCCCGCTGTGCCCTGTTACACCCTGCTACGCCCTGCAATGCCCTCTTACACCCTGCTACGCCCTGCAATGCCCTATTACACCCTGCTACGCCCTGCAATGCCCTCTTACACCCTGCTACGCCCTGCAATGCCCTGCTACGCCCTGCAATGCCCTCTTACACCCTGCTACACACTGCAATGCCCTCTTACACCCTGCTACACCCTGCAATGCCCTCTTACACCCTGCTACGCCCTGCAATGCCCTATTACACCCTGCTACGCCCTGCAATGCCCTGTTACACCATGCTACACACTGCAATACCCTATTACACCCTGCTACGCCCTGCAATGCCCTCTTACACCCTGCTACGCCCTGCAATGCCCTATTACACCCTGCTACGCCCTGCAATGCCCTATTACACCCTGCTACGCCCTGCAATGCCCTCTTACACCCTGCTACGCCCTGCAATGCCCTCTTACACCCTGCTACGCCCTGCAATGCCCTATTACACCCTGCTACGCCCTGCAATGCCCTGCTACGCCCTGCAATGCCCTCTTACACCCTGCTACACACTGCAATGCCCTCTTACACCCTGCTACACACTGCAATGCCCGGCTTCGACATGCTATGTCCGGCCAACGCCCTGCCACGCCCTGTTACACCCTGCTGTGCTCTACGACACCATGAACTATTATAACTATTACATTATCTTTATTGTGACTATTATTACCACTGTTCATCACACCCCCAACCGGCACCGTCAGACACCGCCTACCAAGAGTCTGGGTCTGTCCCATCAGACACCGCCTACCAAGAGTCTGGGTCTGTCCCAGGTTTCTTCCTAAAAGGGAGTTTTTCCTTGCCACTGTCGCACTTACGCATTCATGCTTGCTCTTGGGGGAATCACTGGAATTGTTGGGTCCTTGTAAATTATAGAGTGTGGTCTAGACCTACTAATCTGTAAAGTGTCTCGAGATAACTGTTGTTATGATTTGACACACCCACCAGACGCCGACCGTCAGCAGTAAAGCCAGTGGGACTGATCAGTCTCCCAGAGTTGGTCCAAAAAGTTCCTCAGAACACCGACGAGACGAGACGTAATACGTCTCCATAACAGCAGGCGGCGCTAATCTGGATTGTCGCCCAAAAATGAAAACCGGCAGCTGATTGGACGAACGCGTCACGTGGGTCTGGCTGCTCCCCGACCATCATGGCGTCTCGTTCAGAATACGATCTCATATTGTCCTAAAATAGTTCACTGTAACGTGTTTCTGGAAACATCTGAAGATAGAAACAGGCCGTGCAGCTGCTGAATCTGTCTTCATTTCAGATCAACAAAGGTCAGTTTAACAGATGTTCATCAGATGTTGAGAGACTCTCGTCACGCTCATCCCGCTCCCCGTTTCCTGGCTAGCTCTCCACCAATCAGATGGGTCATTGAGTCCGACTGCCCACTGGCAGATTCAACAAGTCAGGCCGACAGCTCCTCCGACGGACGACGGCATGAACACACCGACCAGACTCGAGTCAGCGACCTCCCAGACTGTCAGACGGCTGATTATCGGGTTGGTGTGTCAGAGCCTTTACCCTCAGTGTTGACGATGTGACTCTAGGATCAGACCTTTAGGACGGCTCAGCCCCTGAACAACAACGTCAGCTAACGTTTTAGGATGCTCTTAAAGGTGCTGTAGGTAGGATTGTGAAGATCCAGGACTTGACAACTTCTCAGTCCCTCCCCCCCTTTCTGCTAAAGCCCAAAACGGTCTCCTAAGCCCCTCCCCCCACAAGGGAGAATGAATGCGTGTGCATGAGCAGTGATTGACACGCAGTTAGACACCCCCCCCTGGCCCTGATTGGTGCATCTGAACAGTTAGACACCCCCCCCCCCGGCCCTGATTGGAGCATCTGAACAGTTAGACATCGCCCCTGGTCCTGATTGGTGCATCTGAACAGTTAGACACTCCCCCCCCTGGCCCTGATTGGTGCATCTGAACAGTGTGTTGTTTTCTGGGTCGAAATTTCAACATTTAGTTGTTCTTTTTCTACACTTTTCTCAAAGTTTTTGTCGATTTTATGCACAAAAAAAATATTGTCATTTTTTGGGCATTTTTTTATTACGTTTTTGTAAAATAAATTACGTTTTTTTTGTCTTTTTCCGATGTTTTTTTTCACTTCTTTGCGATTTTCTTGGTCACTTTTTTTCAGCGTAAAATAACTAATAATAATAAATGTTTTTGTCTTTGTTGTTAGGTCTCGGGGAAGACCCAGGACTAGGTGGAGGGACGTCCAGCTGGGAGGAGGCCTCGGGGGAGACCCAGGACTAGGTGGAGGGACGTCCAGCTGGGAGGAGGCCTCGGGGAAGACCCAGGACTAGGTGGAGGGACGTCCAGCTGGGAGGAGGTCTCGGGGGAGACCCAGGACTAGGTGGAGGGACGTCCAGCTGGGAGGAGGCCTCGGGGGAGACCCAGGACTAGGTGGAGGGACGTCCAGCTGGGAGGAGGCCTCGGGGGAGACCCAGGACTAGGTGGAGGGACGTCCAGCTGGGAGGAGGCCTCGGGGGAGACCAGGACTAGGTGGAGGGATTATATCTCCAACCTGGCTTGGGAACGCCTCGGGATCCCCCAGTCGGAGCTGGTTAATGTGGCTCGGGAAAGGGAAGTTTGGGGTCCCCTGCTGGAGCTGCTACCCCCGCGACCCGATACCGGATAAGCGGATGAAGATGGATGGATGGATGGACCAACATGAGTGTCACATTTTTCACACAGAGGAGAGAGCTCAGAGAAGATCCTATGAAGTCTCTCTTTGGAATAATGCAGCCTATGTAGGAGTTTAAACTGTATTAGACAATGACGTGCGTTTATAGAGCACTTGTGGATATATGCTAAACTCTCGTCCCAAAGGTCATTTTGTATGTTCGTACTCAGCTCCTTTTCCCAATCCGCCTGTTAGCGTATATTATACTATACTACATTTGACTGTTTTTATTCCCATTCTATGCTGTTTTAATATTTAAGGTGTATTTATTTTGATTAGGACAATGCACATTAGTCACCATTTCTGTAAATGTGCCAGTCTTAGCCAGTCAGCTAATTTCAGCTGTAGTCCCAGCGTTACCTACTCTATCCTCTCCTCTCAGGATCAATACAAGTTAACGGTATCTTCTCTTATTATGATTGAGAAAGTCACAAGTTTGACTTATTATGTTGCACTTTTGACTATAAAAAGTAAAACATTTGGTTTAAACATCATCATTTAGTGGCCGGGTTGGTTCAGTGGGTGGAGCAGGCGCACATATACTGAGAGTGCCTCGACGCAGAGGTCCAGGTTTCGAGTCCGAGCTGTGACGATATCCTGCATGTCTTCCCCCCCCTTTCTCACCTAGCTGTCCTGACAAAAAAAGGCGGAAAAGCCCCCAAAAAATAATCTAAATAAACGTAAGAATGTACTATGAGCACTTTTAATATTATCGTTATTAAGTGATGAACGTTGACAGACTAGCTGTAGGTTGACTTAAATACAACTCAGTTCCAGGGACGACCTTACGTGATGACGTAGCACCTTTCGTCACCACGTCGCACGTACGCTCCTGCTTCTATGCTAAGTGCTAGCTAAGTAGCTAGTTTCAGAAGCTGCGCTTGCCTACTGTTGTTGTCACCAGAGGGGACAGTAACTAACTAACTAACTAACTAGATATACCAGTCAACTTATTTAAAAAACCTTAACATTTTGCGGAGCATCTGAGTGTCCGAGTCGGGCCGTCTGCCATGGCTCTGCAAGGCCCGGAGGAGTTGGGGGAGCAGGTCGAAGAGTCGGAGGATCTGGACGACCAGGACGCTAGTAGCATCTCCCCGGCCGAGGAGATAACGCTGCCTCCCGGGCCCGGAGGCGACGAGGACCCGGAGGAGGCTCTCCTGCTGCCCTGGGACCGCTTCTCCACCTGGCTGCACTGCATCTGTGTGGTCGGCTTCGACCTGGAGCTGGGACAGGCGGTGGAGGTGAGGGGACAGCCGGCTCATGTAAAACTACATTGTAGCACCAAAAAGAAGAGCCTAAGTTAGCAGTTATTAAAGGCTCGGACTATTTCCTGGACACACACCTCTTCATTAAGCTGTCTGTTTAGTTATTCTTGGGTCTAACAGTGCTGACATGTGTACACACAGTAACGTTACATGATATAGTTTATCTTAGCCAAAGTGTGTGTGTGTGTGTGTGTGTGTGTGTGCGTGCGTGCTTGTTTTAACTATATTCGTGGGGTCCAAAAGCCTTAAACTTAGGGACTTGAGCAAGGCATCTCTGGCATGGATGGTTTGAATCCAACACAACAAATACCTGTTGTTCTCACAGCTGTTTGGGATGCAGTGCAATATGCTATACACAATACACTGCTTAATAAGGTTAAGGTTACAGTATAAACATGATATTTGGGTTCAGACTCCTTCAAGTATTTCTGTTTCACAATCTAATGAACTGAACAACACAGACTGCACAACCTTAAGGTTATTTTTTGGGGATTTTCCGCCTTCAGTGGACAGGACAGCTAGATGAGAAAGGGGAGAGAGAGGGCGAAGACATGCAGGAAATCATCACAGGTCGGACTCGAACCCTGGGCCTCTGCGTCGAGGTATAACCCTCTAGGGGTGGGGAAAATAATCTATTCTTAGATGCATCGTGATTCTCTCTAGAACGATTTGATGCTCGATTCAGATAATCGAAAAAAATAAGAAGAATGAAAACAGAGTGGCTGAAAGAGGATGGGATAGTTTAGGCAAGAGTGCAGAAATAAAACAATATTAAGTGTGTGTGTGTGTCTATATATATATATATATATATATATATATATATATATATATATATATATATATATATCTATCTATCTCTGACCACCTCATGTTTCATGTTCTAAGAAGCCAATTCTCCAGCTTCCATATTATGAAAAAATCTCTTTTTCTGGGATTTGGGGAGTTATTTTGTGTCTCTGGTGTTTCATACACACTTTGATAACAACCCTCCATGCTGTTCTGAGTGAGATACGGTTTCTGAATGTGTCCTGTCTTCAGTCTCCGGGTCAGCTGGTCAACATCTGCACGGCTTTCTACGTCACTAGCTGAGACGAGGGGGCTAGGGGGCTAACCGTTAGCATGCTAGCTCGTTCTCAATGGCAGAACACTGCTACAACACACACTAGTTCACCATAATCTCCAAAAGAACTACTTCCATGTCCCTGTTCAGCAGGTATTCCACACAAAGGAGGAAGTGTTCCCTCGTTTAGAAGGAGTCTCCCAGATAATCCTGCCTTGTACTACTGAAGTTGGAGAAACAGCTAGCTAGCTCATGTAGTCCTCACCTAGCTACTGAGCGTGTAGTCCTTACCTAGCTACTGCGCGTGTAGTCCTTACCTAGCTACTGAGCGTGTAGTCCTTACCTAGCTACTGAGCATGTAGTCCTTACCTAGCTACTGCGCGTGTAGTCCTTACCTAGCTACTGAGCATGTAGTCCTTACCTAGCTACTGAGCATGTAGTCCTTACCTAGCTACTGAGCGTGTAGTCCTTACCTAGCTACTGAGCGTGTAGTCCTTACCTAGCTACTGAGCGTGTAGTCCTTACCTAGCTACTGAGCATGTCCGACTGCCAACAAAGATGTTCCAGCAGTGAGAGGTCTCACTCTGTAGCTAAAACAGAGACCTGAACACAGGGTGAAAAGAGGAGCTGCAGCAATGAGCAGTACAACTAAAATATGAAACCATGTAAACCTGTTCTGGTACAACCTCAAAATACAGTTATGAACCTGAAGATGAGCAGAATATGAGCTCTTTAACAGAAGCTGTTTGTTGATGAGCTCCTGCTGTGTAGTAACTGTGTTTCTGTCTCTTCCAGGTTATCTATCCTCACCATTCCAAACTGTCAGAGAAAGAGGTGAGTCAGACTGACATTCATGACAGTCATCACATGCTGATAAACGACCCAAAATCCTAAGCCCCTTTCACACAGAGATTCTGCAATAGCACCGTAATGAAGGTCTGCTTGTATGCCGGCTATGACTATTCACACAGAACCAAGCAAAGGCAGCGAAATGCCGCCACATGTCGGCATTTCAGGCTTTAGCACAACAGTGTTGGCGTCTAGTGTGTTAGCTGATCTGCACGCCCTCATACTCTGCTTCTGACTGGCTAGTAGTCCTTACCTAGGTACTGTCAGGACCCTCATACTCTGCTTCTGACTGGCTAGTAGTCCTTACCTAGGTACTGTCAGGACCCTCATACTCTGCTTCTGACTGGCTAGTAGTCCTTACCTAGGTACTGTCAGGGCCCTCATACTCTGCTTCTGACTGGCTAGTAGTCCTTACCTAGCTACTGAGCATGTAGTCCTTACCTAGCTACTGAGCATGTAGTCCTTACCTAGCTACTGAGCGTGTAGTCCTTACCTAGCTACTGAGCATGTAGTCCTTACCTAGCTACTGAGCGTGTAGTCCTTACCTAGCTACTGAGCATGTAGTCCTTACCTAGCTACTGAGCATGTAGTCCTTACCTAGCTACTGAGCGTGTAGTCCTTACCTAGCTACTGAGCGTGTAGTCCTTACCTAGCTACTGAGCGTGTAGTCCTTACCTAGCTACTGAGCATGTGCGACTGCCAACAAAGATGTTCCAGCAGTGAGAGGTCTCACTCTGTAGCTAAAACAGAGACCTGAACACAGGGTGAAAAGAGGAGCTGCAGCAATGAGCAGTACAACAACAATATGGTGTTTTCTGAAAAGTAAACCTATTATGATATAACCTCTAAATACAATAATGAACCTGAAAATGAGCATCATATGAGCACTTTAATAACTTTGGCTACTCGGTCTCTTTTTGTGCGTCGTACTGCATGAAGTCCCGCCCTGCCGCTGTCCCTTTCACACAGACGTCGGTTCAGCTCTCTTACGGCTCTCTGACTACCTCCGCTGCTGGCTTAAAGGTGCAACAGCTCTGTCCCCCCCCAATTCCGTCTTTGTAACTTTCACACAGACGGCGAGGCGGCTTAAACGCGTCTCTAGAAGATCTTCGAAGTTCGGTAGATTATTTGTAATGTTGTAATGATGATCATTGATCTCTGACTGTTTCCTATCTGTTGTGTCACTGAATCAAGCTGAGATGACATGATGAAGAGGACTAAAACAGATCTTTTCTCTTTCAGAAAACAAGCATCTGCTACCTCTCCTTTCCTGACTCCAACTCGGGTGAGTTCCTGTTCCAGCCTTCATTACTTTTGTCTCTGAACGCAGCAGAACCAGTAGACCACCAGTGTTGGGCGTAACGTGTTGTAACCAGGGTCCACAATTAACTTTTTCGTCCACCAATAGTCAATGTTCACATTTCACCAGCCACTTCACCACTACCATTGTTTTTTTGGCTGGTGAGAGAAGCAAATCCAGCAGCCACTTGCATATGTTACCAGCATTTGGCCAGTAGATGGTGCTAGTTTGGAACCCTGGTTGTAACACGTTACAGTAACGTCTTACAGTAACGTAACGGGTAAAAAGTAGTGCTATTACTGAAAATATGGTAAAGAAAGTCTCCCCGAGTTGGTCCAAAAAGTTCCTCAGAACACCGACGAGACGTAATACGTCTCCGTAACAGCAGGCGGCGCTAATCTGTATTGTCGCCCAAAAATGAAAACCGGCAGCTGATTGGACGAACGCGTCACGTGGGTCTGGCTGCTCCCCGACCATCATGGCGTCTCGTTCAGAATACGATCTCATATTGGACTAAAATAGTTCACCGTAACGTGTTTCTGGAAACATTTGAAGAGAGAAACAGGCCGTGCAGCTGCTGAATCTGTCTTCATTTCAGATCAACAAAGGTCAGTTTAACAGATGTTCATCAGATGTTGAGAGACTCTAGTCACGCTCATCCCGCTCCCCGTTTCCTGGTTAGCTCTCCACCAATCAGATGGGTCATTGAGTCTGACTGCCAGCAGTGCCCGCCCCCTGATTATACAAGTCATATCGACCCAAATGAAGGCCGACAGCTCCTCGAGCTGACGACGGCACGTAACACACCGACCAGACTCGAGTCAGCGACCTCGTCAGACTGTCAGACGGCCGATTATCGGGTTGGTGGGTCTCGGGCTTAACACAGACGGAGCGTTCAGGGTCGAGGGGTTCAAATGCAGTGACTCACACACTCTGATTGAAGTGAATAGGTACACGCACATAACATTAAGAGCATTTGGAGCCTGTGAAGTCAGACTGAGAATCAAAGCTGTGGTTCAGCTGCTGATGGCTTGTTTCACACTGGGTGGTCTCAAACGCAACCCGACTGCATGATGTCATCGAGTGTGTGTGTGTGTGTCTCTGTGTGTGTGTGTGTCTCTGTGTCTCTGTGTGTGTGTGTGTGTCTCTGTGTGTGTGTGTGTGTCTCTCTGTGTGTGTGTGTGTGTGTCTCTGTGTGTGTGTGTGTGTGTGTGTGTGTGTCTGTGTCTCTGTGTGTCTGTGTGTGTCTCTGTGTGTGTCTGTGTCTCTGTGTGTCTGTGTCTCTGTGAGTGTGTGTGTGTGTGTCTGTGTGTGTGTCCCTGAAGTATGTGTGCTTTAAAGTCAGTGTGAGCTCTGTGTGTGTGTGTTTGTGTGTGTGTGTGTGTGTGTGTCTCTCTGTGTGTGTGTGTGTGTCTCTCTGTGTGTGTGTGTGTGTGTCTCTCTGTGTGTGTGTGTCTGTCTGTGTGTGTCCTATGAAGTAGGTGCTTTAAAGTCAGACAGAGTGTGAGCTGAAGTGTGTGTGTTTGTGTGTGTCTTGTACTCTAATCTGCTGGAGGATGTGCGGAGGTCATGTGGGGGTCAAAGGCCTGTCGGCGACTCCTCGGACACTTCCCTTTTTTTCCTGCTTCCTCTTCCTGTTTGTCCAAAAATCAAGAGGAAACCAGGAATTCACTGACAAGAGCTGACTGGTGCCCAGTCAATCTCCACCAACTCTCAGGACTTTTGTAGTTGTGTGTGATTGAATGTTTTCTCCTCTCAATGGCAAATACACGCTAAAAAATGTGACTATAAATCTGACTTTGGCAAATGGAAGTAATACAACACAAAATAAATGAAGTATAAATATATGTGCAGTCATACATGAGCAATACTATACAAGATATTAGTGTGTGATTATAGTTGAGCAATATCTCATTGTGCAAGCACTGTGCTGCACTTATTGCGGAGAATGTATCAGTGTATATGAGAGTATTACTATATAGGGACCTGTCTAATGTATATGAGAGTATTACTATATAGGGACCTGTCTAATGTATATGAGAGTATTACTATATAGGGTCCTGTCTAATGTATATGAGAGTATTACTATATAGGGACCTGTCTAATGTATATGAGAGTATTACTATATAGGTACCTGTCTAATGTATATGAGAGTATTACTATATAGGTACCTGTCTAATGTATATGAGAGTATTACTATATAGGGTCCTGTCTAATGTATATGAGAGTATTACTATATAGGTACCTGTCTAATGTATATGAGAGTATTACTATATAGGTACCTGTCTAATGTATATGAGAGTATTACTATATAGGGACCTGTCTAATGTATATGAGAGTATTACTCTATAGGGTCCTGTCTAATGTATATGAGAGTATTACTATATAGGGACCTGTCTAATGTATATGAGAGTATTACTATATAGGGACCCTGTCTAATGTATATGAGAGTATTACTATATAGGGACCTGTCTAATGTATATGAGAGTATTACTATATAGGGACCTGTCTAATGTATATGAGAGTATTACTATATAGGGACCTGTCTAATGTATATGAGAGTATTACTATATAGGGACCTGTCTAATGTATATGAGTATTAATAGGCCTACTAGCACTAAAACTGTAACTGGTCATCTCATCAGTACAACAGGCTTGTTAAAAGAAGGTTTACTGCCACATATTTTATTTATTTACTATACAATATACATATTCTTAATATAAAGGTTACCAAACTAATATTTTATACTTTATTTAGCTTTTCCACGGACCACCTGCAGTACCCTCACTGACCACTAGTTTGGGAATGACTGCTCTATTGCACGTTTTGTATGTCTTGTTATGACATTTTGATATTTTTCTAATATTTTAATAATTAATATATTAATATTAATAATGTTTCAAGTTAAAGTACATGCACTCGTGTTATTTTACTGGTATTGGCACCGAGTACTGAATTTTTGGTGTCGTGACACCCCTTATCTCAAACATTCAAACTATATAAATGATGTAAATGACACAGTCTACACCAGGCCATGTGTTCCCATGGTGACCACATCCCTCTGCTGTGTTCCCAGGTTGCCATGGCGACACCCAATTCTGCTTTCGCTTTCGTCAGGGCTCCAACAGGAAGTCGTCGCTCGGCTGCTTCCTGGAAACCACCGACCGGGACGCACCACCCTGTCTGAAGGTTAGGAAGCACACACACACACACACACACGCACACACAGACACACACAGAGACACGACACACACACAGAGACACACGCACACACACACACAGAGAGACACACACACGCACACACAGACACACACACACACACACACACACACAGACACACACAGACATATACACACACACACAGACAGACACACACACACGCACACACAGACACAGACACACGCACACAGACACAAACACACACACACACAGACACACACAGACACACAAACACACACACCCACACAGACACACACAGACACACACACACACACACCCACACAGACACACACACACACACACAGACACGCACACAAACACACACGCACACACACACACACAGATACACACACACACGCACCCACACAGACACACACAGACAAACACACGCACACACACAGACACGCACACAGACACACACACAGACACACACACACAGACACGCACACAAACACGCACGCACACACACACACACACACACACACACACACACACACAGACAAACGCACGCACACACACACACACACACACACAGACACACACAGACACACACACACACACACACACACACACACACACACACAGACAGACAGACACACACACACGCACACACACACACACAGACAGACACACACACACGCACACAGACACACACAGACAAACACGCACGCACACAGACACAAACACACACACACACAGACACACACAGACACACAGACACACACGCACACAGACACACACACACCCACACAGACACACACACACCCACACAGACACACACACACACACACACACACACACCCACACAGACACACACACACACAAACACACACACCCACACAGACAAACACACACACACAGACACACACAGACAAACACACAGCACTACCCACAAATATCCAACCACCCAGCAGTGTATACATCTGGTTGAGTGATGTAAGACTTAGTTGTGATGGTCTGTATGTGTTGCAGAGGGAACAAGGCCATTACTACGGTTACGTGTACTTCCGTCAGGTGCGAGACAAATCCCTGAAGAGAGGATACTTCCAGAAGGTCAGTGTCGGATGTCAGGTCAACTAGAAATAGAACCAGCGCTTATTTTTCACGCGACACGCCAGCGTGTTGGAAGTGTTTCCAGACAACATAGAATAGGAAAAGATGTTCATATGTCATTTAGACACAAATACATTTAATAAATGACATGTTGATGATTGGAAGTCTCGAGGTTTTGATATAAATGTTATTTAAAAATAATGATAGATTTTCTAATATTTCACCGTCAATCCTGCCGACGTTGTCTTTGCTGTAATCGGATCAGAATATATTTATGTTTATGGAAAACATACATGTGTCCAGACAAGACTAGCAGCAGCAGCAGCAGCAGCAGCAGCAGCGCCGCCTCAGACACCTTTCTGGTGTGTAAAGACATAGAAAACGCCACTCAGCTGACACGCCACGCTCACGCTCACACCACACTCACGCTCACACCACACAGCTAACACGCTCACGCCACGCTCACACCACACAGCTGACACGCTCACGCCACGGCCACGCTCACACCACACTCACACCACACAGCTAACACGCTCACGCCACGCTCACACCACACAGCTGACACGCTCACGCCACGCTCACACCACACAGCTGACACGCTCACGCCACGCTCACACCACACAGCTGACACGCTCACGCCACGGTCACACCACACTCACGCTCACACCACACAGCTAACACGCTCACGCCACGCTCACACCACACAGCTGACACGCTCACGCCACGCTCACACCACACAGCTGACACGCTCACGCCACGCTCACACCACACTCACGCTCACACCACACAGCTGACACGCTCACGCCACGCTCACACCACGCTCACACCACGCTCACACCACACTCACGCTCACACCACACAGCTAACACGCTCACGCCACGGCCACGCTCACACCACACTCACGCTCACACCACACAGCTGACACGCTCACACCACGCTCACACCACACAGCTGACACGCTCACGCCACGGCCACGCTCACACCACACTCACACCACACAGCTGACACGCTCACGCCACGCTCACACCACACTCACACCACACAGCTAACACGCTCACGCCACGCTCACGCCACGCTCACGCCACGCCACGCTCACACCACACTCACACCACGCTCACACCACGCTCACGCCACACAGCTAACACGCTCACACCACGCTCACACCACACAGCTAACACGCTCACGCCACGCTCACGCCACGCTCACGCCACGCTTACACCACACAGCTAACACGCTCAAGCCACGCTCACACCACGCTCACACCACACAGCTGACACGCTCACGCCACGCTCACGCAACACAGCTACCACGCTCGCACCACGCTCACACCACGCTCACACCACACTCACGCCACGCTTACACCACACAGCTAACACGCTCACACCACGCTCACGCCGCACTCACGCCACACTCACGCCACGCTTACACCACGCTCACACCACACTCACGCCACGCCACGCCGCGCCACGCCACGCTCACGCCGCGCCACACCACACAGCTGACACGCTCACGCCGCCCACGCCACGCTACGCCACAGCTCACGCCACGCTACACGCTACACCACACAGCTGACAGCTCACGCCACGCCACGCTCACACCACACAGCTGCATGCCCACGCCACGCTCACACCCACACCACGCTGCACGCCACGCCACGCCCGCTCACGCTCACGCCACAGCTGCACACGCCACGCCACGCTCACCCCACGCCACACGCTACACCACAGCTACACGCCACACCACTCAGCTCACGTCACGCCACGCCACACTCACCACACAGCTGACAGCTACGCCACGCCACGCCACACCACGCTCACACCACACAGCTGACACGCTCACGCCACGCACGCTCACGCTCACACCACGCTCACGCCACCACACAGCTGACACGCTCACGCCACGCTCACGCTCACGCCACCACACACGCTACACGCCACGCCAGCTGCCACACCACACAGCTAACACGCTCACACCACCACACAGCTGCACAGCACGCTCACGCCACGCCACACCACACTCACACCACACAGCTGACATGCTCACGCCACGCTACACCACGCTCACACCACGCTCACACCACACAGCTGACACGCTCACGCCACGCCACGCTCACACCACGCTCACACCACACAGCTGACACGCTCACGCCACACTCACACCACACAGCTAACACGCTCACGCCACGCCACGCTCACGCCACGCTCACGCCACGCTCACACCACACCACGCTCACGCCACGCTCACGCCACGCCGCGCTCACACCACACAGCTGACACGCTCACGCCACGCCCACGCTCACACCACGCTCACACCACACAGCTAACACGCCACACCACACAGCTAACACGCTCACACCACACAGCTAACACGCTCACACCACAGCTGACAAGCTCACGCCACGCTCACACCACACTCACCACACAGCTGACATGCTCACGCCACGCTCACGCCACACCACGCCACACCACACAGCTGACACGCTCACGCCACGCTCACGCCACACCACGCTCACACCACACAGCTGACACGCTCACACCACACAGCTAACACGCTCACACCACACAGCTAACACGCTCACACCACACAGCTGACAAGCTCACGCCACGCTCACACCACACTCACACCACACAGCTGACATGCTCACGCCACGCTCACGCTCACACCACGCTCACACCACGCTCACACCACACAGCTGACACGCTCACGCCACGCTCACGCTCACACCACGCTCACACCACACAGCTGACACGCTCACGCCACGCCACGCCACACCACAGCTAACACGCTCACACACACAGCTAACACGCTCACACCACCCAGCTAACACGCTCACCACACAGCTACACGCTCACGCTACAAGTCCAAGGCAGATAAAAGTGGATCATTTTTCAAAGGAACGTCTGACTCTTCATTTAATTTACTTGAGTCTTTGTCGTTATTTGATAACCACTAATAACAAGTTAAAATGGACTTTGGGCAAGTAGAATCTTTTTCAAAAACACCTTAAAGAGCCCATATTATGAAAAAGAAATCTCTTTTTTCTGGGATTTGGGGAGTTATTTTGTGTCTCTGGTGCTTCCACACTCATACAAACTGTGAAAACAACCCTCCATGCTGTTCTGAGTGAGATACGGTTTCTGAATGTGTCCTGTCTTCAGTCTCTGGGTCAGCTGGTCAACATCTGCACGGCTTTCTACGTCACTAGCTGAGACGAGGGGGCTAGGGGGCTAACCGTTAGCATGCTAGCTCGTTCTCAATGGCAAAACACTGCTACAACACACTAGTTCACCATAATCTCCAAAAGAACTACTTCCATGTCCCTGTTCTGCAGGTATTCACACAAAGGAGGAAGTGTTCCCTCGTTTAGAAGAAGTGTCCCAGATAATCCTGCCTTGTTCTACTGAAGTTGGAGAAACAGCTAGCTAGCTCATGTAGTCCTTACCTAGCTACTGAGCATGTAGTCCTTACCTAGCTACTGAGCATGTAGTCCTTACCCTAGCTACTGAGCATGTAGTCCCTTACCTAGCTACTGAGCATGTAGTCCTTACCTAGCTACTGAGCGTGTAGTCCTTACCCTAGCTACTGAGCGTGTAGTCCTTACCCTAGCTACTGAGCGTGTAGTCCTTACCCAGCTACTGAGCATGTGGTCCTTACCCTAGCTACTGAGCATGTAGTCCTTACCTAGCTACTGAGCGTGTAGTCCTTACCTAGCTACTGAGCGTGTAGTCCTTACCCTAGCTACTGAGCGTGTAGTCCTTACCCTAGCTACTGAGCGTGTAGTCCTTACCTAGCTACTGAGCATGTAGTCCTTACCTAGCTACTGAGCATGTGGTCCTACCTAGCTACTGAGCATGTAGTCCTTACCTAGCTACTGAGCGTGTAGTCCTTACCTAGCTACTGAGCGTGTAGTCCTTACCTAGCTACTGAGCGTGTAGTCCTTACCTAGCTACTGAGCGTGTAGTCCTTACCTAGCTACTGAGCATGTAGTCCTTACCTAGCTACTGAGCGTGTAGTCCTTACCTAGCTACTGAGCGTGTAGTCCTTACCTAGCTACTGAGCGTGTAGTCCTTACCTAGCTACTGAGCGTGTAGTCCTTACCTAGCTACTGAGCGTGTAGTCCTTACCTAGCTACTGAGCATGTAGTCCTTACCTAGCTACTGAGCGTGTAGTCCTTACCTAGCTACTGAGCGTGTAGTCCTTACCTAGCTACTGAGCATGTGCGACTGCCAACTAAGATG
>NC_135858.1:382500-395000 GCF_031162955.1 Sander vitreus | reverse complement strand
TTTTTTGATAATTAAACCATGTAAACCTATTCTGGTACAACCTTAAAATACAATTATGAACCTGAAAATGAGCAGAATATGGGCTCTTTAAAGCCTTCCCCTGATTACCTGATGGGCTGCAGGTGTGACCAGTGTCATGTGCCAAGCGGCTGCAGCACTTTACGTTTACACGTGGCCGGCTATTTTCATAAACGGACATTTCAGCTGTCAGTTTTCAGAGTCCGTTTACACGTCCCCGTGTGTATATGCCGTCAAGAGCACGCCAGACCTGTAGGTGGCGGTGTAACGAGAAGCTCAAGCCCACGTTAGCCAATCATAAACCCGAAAATAGCAACAACAGCAGCGAATCGCGTCCTCTTTCTTTCTCGGCTGCCTAAACCTCCGTTTGTCTCAGTTTACGTGCAAACGTGCAAAGAAAGATTTCAAAAATCTCCTCCTCTCTCTCCCCTCTGAGTTTTCAGAGACAAATTCTCCGTTTGCGTGTAAACGAAGGGCACAAACGAAGGGAAATGTCTGTTTTTCAAAATAACCATGCACGTGTAAACAGGGTAATAGACTCCCTCTATCACCTCCCCCAATCTGAGCCTATGGACCCGCCCCCTGTGCTGGATTGGCTGGTCTGTTTCCCCTTGTTTGCTACACTACACACTCCATAAATCTCTCCCTCTCTACAGGTGTTTTCATCCAGTCTTCTTCCACATCCAGATGTTGTGGGAGTTGGTGTTGCTGGGGGAGGCACTCGTCGTCATGGCACCTTCGCCAGCAGAGTCGTCGGATACCGTGCTGGCATTGGTCAGGTGAGTTGGCGAGGGTTAGGGGCAGCTACAGAATAATTGGGTACTCTTATACCACATAGCTTTACATTTTAAAGCAAGAAGTCCAGTTTGATTAATTGAATGTGTATTCTGGGTCTTTTAAAGCAACACCAAAGATTCTTTTGTACCTTTTTTAAATAATGTTTCCCAAATCGTTCCAGTGGTCCATCAACTCGTAACGGGGTGAACGGCACTTCCTCTATCGGCTATAACCACAATATGCTAGTTTGCCAGATCGGGTAGCTGATCTGTAGTTCGAATGAGACATAAGAAACTACAATGGACACTTCCGCTTCCAACCTGCAGGGGGACCGAAGAGGGGCTCTAGTGTTGCTTTAAGTCCTGGGAAAGACAGAAGATGTCTAGAAATATGTTTTCATGTATTAACCAGTCCTTCCAGAAAAATGCTGAGTTTTTTTGTGATTGTTGTGGGCAAAAACTCCTCGATTATGCGGCACGTTTTCTTAAAAAATGGGATGGAATTGCGGGAACTTGCAAAACCTGCGGCTTCATCGTGGCTTCATCGCGGGGTTTACAGCTTTAAATGAAATATGTTTTCATGTACAGTGAAATGCTTCTTGGTGAAGTGTTTGGTGGGGAATTACCTAGATACAGACTGTATGGATTACTTTTTTCCTTTCGAAGATGACATTAGTTGTATTTAGTTAAATGGCAGCTCTCAGCTTTGTGCTCTTGGGAGGCTCGTGAGTCGTGAAGTTATTCACGTTTCAGACTTTAAGATTTCTCTGTCTTTGTCTCCCTCTCTGCAGCTGTATCTCTCCTCTGCGTTACTGCAGTGACTTCCGGCCGTACTTCACCATCCACGACAGCGAGTTTAAGGAGTACACCACCAGGACGCAGGCTCCGTGAGTAAACACGAGCCAGTGCAACAGTTACAATGTCGACCTTGAGCGACATGGTCCCTTCAGGATTTAGCGGCCTTTTTTTGAGATTGCTGCGGCCCAAAATGCCTGATTTTTCGAGAGCTTTTGTAAGAAAACTGCGATAAAAGTTGCTATGAAGAGACAGTGAAAGTTGCAAAACTTTTTTCTTTTTTTCTGTATAGTAAAAATAAAAAAGAAAACTTGTTTTGGGGAGAGTAAAATGACTCTGGGTGTGAAGGCGGTTGCAGGACAGTGGCGGCATGTGTCTGACAATGTACAAAGCATCAACACCGCCTACAGCCAACAGCTGTCTGCAGACACGGAGTGTGGACAGGGTGTCAGATCCTCCAGGACGGGTGAACGGAGACTGTTTCCTGTGCTTTCTTTTGGAAGGCTGGCTGCCAAAAATCTCACTTTACTAGCTAATTAATTAGCCTGAGTTACACACTAGCTATCAGTAAACAGAAGCTAGTGGCTGGCGTGTGCTCCAGTGTTTGTGCCCGCCCCCACATTTGGCGACAGGCGAGTGTTAATTTCGGACCCTGCACAGTACTGTTAAACAGTAGCCATTTAACTTACTTTGTAAATGGAAAGGCGCTGACACACCAACCCGATAATCGGCCGTCTGACAGTCTGGCGAGGTCGGTGACTCGAGTCTGGTCGGTGAGCTCCGTGCCGTCGTCAGTCAGAGGAGCCGTCAGCCTTCATTTGGGCTGATTTGACTTGCTGGGTCTTAGGGCAAGCAGTCGGACTCAATCTGATTGGTGGAGAGCTAACCCGGAAATGACGAGCGGGATGAGCGTGACTAGAGCCTCTCAAAATCGTATTTTGAACGAGCTGCCATTATGGTCCGGGAGAAGCCAGACCCACGTGACACATTCGTCATTTCATTTTTTGGGCGACAATACAGATTAGCGCCTCCTGCTGTTATGGAGACGTTTCACGTCTCGCGCAGAACGTACGCTCATGTCGGCGTCTCTTCGGTGAGTTCTGAGGCACTTTTTGGACCTCGGGGAGACTGATCAGCCCGACTGGCTTTCTGCCGACGGTCGGCCGTCGGGTTGGTGTGTCAGAGCCTTTAGAGAACGTGCTTGAATCATCTCCATAATGGAGTTTAGTTCGGTTTATTTTTCAACAGTATTTTGTTGCAAAGAAAACAGTATAGCTTTGGCTATTTATTTATTTTACTTGGGTATATTGTTAATAATTTGCATAGTTAATATTGTTCTTTGGTGTTCAGTTTATACAGGTTTTGCAAATGTTATTTAATAACAATATCATTTTCCTATCGTTTCCTTGTTCCTGTTATTGTGCATAGAGATCTGTTGGTATTTGCCAAAGCTAGCATTGTAGAGTCATCGATGATCTGTCTCTGTTCTCTCTCGTTCTTCAGGCCATCAGTCATTCTGGGAGTGACCAATCCCTTCTTTGCTAAAACCCTGCAGCACTGGCCGCACATCATCCGCATTGGAGACATGAAGCAAGCAGGTAGATCAAACCTCTGCTAGTCGACAGGTTTTCAAATACTCCACTTCACTCAAATGCGATGTTTGTATTTCAATTAATAAAAGACAAACGTCACGATCTTGCAATGCCATGCAATCCACTACAACTTATGCAACTTCAGCCTCCCAAATTACCTCAGAGATGTACACTCTGGATGGCCCAAAGTATGTGGAAACCCCTGTCCACATACGTATATACATAAGTGTACTTTTGGTGTGGGTCTGCTTTTCCTTTTATGCTACTTTATACTTATTTTAAAGATTATATTTTGGCCATTTTTAGGCACACAGGACAGCTGAAGAAATGAAAGGAGAGAGAGGGGGAATGACATGCAGCAAAGGGCCGCTGCGTCGAGGAGTAAACCTCTATATATGGGCGCCCGCTCTGCCAACTGAGCTATCTAAAGTCTTTAAAAAGCCTCTGGGATCAGCCGGAAAATGCATCGTCACAAAGCTAAAAACAGGACTGTTTGTGGCCGGGTTGGCTCAGTGGGTAGAGCAGGCGCACATACAGCATACTGAGAGGCTTGTGCCTCGATGCAGAGGTCCAGGGTTTGAATCCAACCTGTGATGATTTCCTGCATGTCTTCCCCCCCCCCCCTCTCTCCCCTTTCTCACCTAGCTGTCCTGTCAAAGAAAGGCGGAAAAGCCTTTAAAAACAGGGCTGTGGGCTTGACTTTTTAAGAGATATGTGGTTCTCACAGGATAGCGACACTCCAGACGTATGATGATCTTATAGACCATGATGCATTGCTGTAGATTAAACTAGCCAACTAGCCGAAGGAGTTTTAATCTCGGGTGTGGGATTACTGTACAGCTGTAAATCTCTCCATCTGTTCGCTCCTCTCAGGAGAGATGGCCAAGCAGATGAAAGTCAAGAAACTGAAAAACCTCAAAACATTGGACTCTAAACCTGGTAAATACTTCATATGCTTCATTTTTTGTGTTTATTTTGCAGTGTGTGTGTGTATATATGTATATGTATATGTATATATATATATATATATATATATATATATACATATATATATATATATATATATATATATATATATATATATATATATATATATATATTAGGGCTGCACGATATGAGGAAAATATCTGATAAGCGATAACGTTGTTGAATATGGCGATAGATAAATGGATCTATGTTACTATGTTACGTTGTCAAAGCTTTCTTCATAAAACGTATCGGACATCATCACATTTTTGTGTATGTTAGTAATTTACATTACAGTAAGCTACAGGACAGCGTCTTTCAGACCATGAAATGCGTCTCTGTCCCCAGCACATTTCAAACCAAACTGACGCCCGTGTTTATTGCACCAGTTGATATTGCGATGACGATAAAAAACAATATTTTGTGCAGCCCTAATATTATTTTTCTTTACGTGAAGCACCTCACAGAACTGCTCTGAAACTCACATTCACAGTTATGAGGTGTGTGTGTGTGTGTGTGTGTGTGTGTCTCTGTGTGTGTGTGTCTCTGTGTGTGTCTCTGCGTGTGTGTGTGTGTGTTTGTGTGTGTCTCTGTGTGTGTGTGTGTCTGTGTTTGTGTGTGTCTGCGTGTGTGTTTGTGTGTGTGTTTGTGTGTGTGCTCTCTCTCTGTGTGAGTGTGTGTGTCTGTCTGTCTTTGTGTGTGTCTGTCTGTGTCTGCGTGTGTGTGTGTGTGTCTGCGTCGTGTGTGTGTGTGTGTGTGTGTGTGTCTCTGTGTGTGTGTGTGTGTGTTTGTGTGTGTTTGTGTGTGTGTGTGTGTGTCTCTCTCTCTCTGTGTGAGTGTGTGTGTGTGTGTGTGTGTCTGCGTGTGTGTTTGTGTGTGTGTTTGTGTGTGTGTGTGTGTCTGCGTGTGTGTTTTTGTGTGTGTCTCTGTGTGTGTGTGTGTGTGTCTCTCTCTCTCTCTCTCTGTGTGTGTGTGTGTGTCTGTGTGTGTGTGTTCTTTGCAGGTGTGTACACTGCATATAAGCCGTATCTCAACAAAGATGAAGAAATCATCAAGCAGCTCCAGAAGGTGAGACGAGGGGAACATCCCAGGTTGTTTCCTTCACTTGCTTCCCTTCCTCGCGTCTTAGACCGTTCCGCAGAGGAAGCATAGGAGAGACACGAGCACATCCTGCGAGGAGAGAGGAAACGAGGAAATGTGTTTTTTAGAGAGATGAGACGTCCTGTCCTCTGAAGGATCACGTGATTTCGTCAGCTGTATGGGCGGAGTTAGTGACAGCTTTCAGCTTCACAGAAGGCTGCTCTCGTGTATCGCTCCTCGATGCTCGGGGGGGCTCAGCTTTTCTTAGACATAAGTAGGGGGGGCGCCAAGGAAAAAGGTCGGGAACCACTGGAATAGGGGTTAATAACAGATGTGTACCGAGTCGACCGTTCTCTGGGACATGTTTTCATGCTAATCTAATGTGTCTCTAGCTTCAAACAAGCTACTGTAAAACCGCTAATTAGCTGCTAACGCTAGTCGTCGGGGCAGAGGGTAAAGTAAAAATAAATCTCTATTTCTACACCACTAACAAGACTCAAAATATCACCACACTTCAACGGTGGCATCACGAGGTCCCTACATGTGAACAGAAGCATTGAGAACGTTAAAAAGATAGATTACAACGACAGTAGCGTTCACGTATACAAGCAGGCGCCAGCTTGGGGAAAACAGTCACGACCAGTTGAACGACGAACGCCGTGCGACCAGTAACATAGCTCAAACACGCCGTTCGTGAATAGTGATTTACCCTCTGCCCCGAAAGCTAGCATTAGCAGCTAATCAGCGGTTTGCGGTAGCTTGTTTTAAAGAGCCCATATTCTGCTCATTTTCAGGTTCATTATTGTATTTTAAGGTTGTACCAGAACAGGTTTACATGGTTTAATTATCAAAAAACACCATATTGTTGTTGTACTGCACAGCTCTCTCTCACTGCTGCAGATCCTCTTTTCAGCTGGTCTCTGTTTTAGCTACAGAGTGAGACCTCTTTTCTTCTGCTTCTTCTGTACTATCTTTGATTGCACATGCTCAGTAGCTCAGATGTAGCTCATGTCAGCTAGCTAGCTCCATAGACAGTAAAAGAAAGGCTGTTTCTCCACCTTCAGTCAGTTACAAGGCAGGATTAGCTGGGAGACTTCTTCTAAATGAGGACGCACATGGAAGTAGTTCTTTAGTAGATTATGGTGAACTGGTGTGTGTTGTAGCAGTGCTTTGCTATTGAGAACGAGGTAGCATGCTAGCGTTAGCATTAGCTAACGCTACGAGCTAATGGTTGCGGTTATCCAGCTCGTTTTGGCTTGTGACGTCGCAAGCCGTGCCGATGTTGACCAGCTGACCCGGAGACTGAAGGCAGGACACATTCAGAAACTGTATCTCACTCAGAACAGCATGGAGGGTTGTTTTCTAAGTGTGTATGCGTGTGGAAGCACCAGAGACACAAAATAACTCCCCAAATCCCAGAGAAAGAGATTTTTTTCATAATGTGGGCACTTTAAGCTACAGACACTTTGGATTAGCATGAATACGGATCCCAGAGAACGGTCGACTCGGTACACATATGTTATTAACCCCTAGGTTCATTTTGCGCCAGAATGGTCCTTTAATGAAGGAGGGCCAGAACTACTTCTGGTTCGAGCGATGACAGAGGAGCGATCCAATAAGAGACTGGGGATTCACCCAGGGTCTCTCGTCAATGTGCTGCTCATGACTTGTTTTATTGATATTTATTGATTGACGTCATGCACTTCCAGCCTACGTTGCTCTAAACCATCTAAAAAAAGTTTGTAGTTTGTACAACAGTAGTACGTTGTATCCTTCAGAGCTGAAGAGAAAGTCTCAAACTGAATAATACTTGTTACAGTTTTAATCATTTCTGAACTCTTAAAAACTACTAGTGGTTGTAATGCTGCAAACAATACGTGGCTTTAAAAACAGCCAAGGAGCTGCCACTGGGGCTAACCGTTAGCATGCTAGCTCGTTCTCAATGGCAGAACACTGCTACAACACACACTAGTTCACCATAATCTCCAAAAGAACTACTTCCATGTCCCTGTTCTGCAGGTATTCAACACAAAGGAGGAAGTGTTCCCTCGTTTAGAAGAAGTCTCCCAGCTAATCCTAGCCTGGCTCCGCCCTCCTACGTACTTCCGCTCAATTCATTTCCCTTCAGTACTCCGTCTGGGTTTGCGGTATATTCTCGGGTTTTCTCCGGTCAAATATTTGGCGGTCCAATGAGCGAACAGAGGGAGTGGCTGAGAACGATGACGCTGAGGACGTGCGCTAGAAAGATGCAAGCAGCAACGCTGCTGAATATCCAGAAGTTAAAGCCCGAGCAAGAACAATCTTTGCTGAGTTGTGTTGGGGGCCGTGATGTTGTGGTCCTCCTCCCCACGGGGTTCGGGAACAGTTTGATTTTCCAGCTCGCTCCGTTAGTGGTGAAGGAGTTGGCTAAGGCTAACGCTAGCGATGCTAAGCCGACATCACGACCAAACGTTAGCGATTGGTTACGGCAGATCCAGAGTGGCTCTGGGCAGATCCAATAGTTTTAAACTTCAACAGAGTACCAGAGTCTGGTAGGACCAGGCTAGTGGACCAGAGTCTGGTAGGACCAGGCTAGTGGACCAGAGTCTGGTAGGACCAGGCTAGTGGACCAGAGTCTGGTAGGACCAGGCTAGTGGACCAGAGTCTGGTAGGACCAGGCTAGTGGACCAGAGTCTGGTAGGACCAGGCTAGTGGACCAGAGTCTGGTAGGACCAGGCTAATGTACCAGAGTCTGGTAGGACCAGGCTAGTGGACCAGAGTCTGGTAGGACCAGGCTAGTGGACCAGAGTCTGGTAGGACCAGGCTAGTGGACCAGAGTCTGGTAGGACCAGGCTAGTGGACCAGAGTCTGGTAGGACCAGGCTAGTGGACCAGAGTCTGGTAGGACCAGGCTAATGGACCAGAGTCTGGTAGGACCAGGCTAGGCTAATCCTGCCTTGTACTACTGAAGTTGGAGAAACCGCTAGCTAGCTCATGTAGTCCTTACCTAGCTACTGAGCATGTGGTCCTTACCTAGCTACTGAGCGTGTAGTCCTTACCTAGCTACTGAGCATGTAGTCCTTACCTAGCTACTGAGCATGTGCGACTGCCAACAAAGATGTTCCAGCAGTGAGAGGTCTCACTCTGTAGCTAAAACAGAGACCTGAACACAGGGTGAAAAGAGGAGCTGCAGCAATGAGCAGTACAACTAAAATATGGTGTTTTTTGATAATTAAACCATGTAAACCTATTCTGGTACAACCTCAAAATACAATTATGAACCTGAAAATGAGCAGAATATGAGCACTTTAACAATCATGATTTTCTGATTGTTTTTCAGGGTGTTCAACAGAAGAGACCCTCAGCAGCCCAAAATGCAATTCTTCGACGTTACTTCTTAGAACTGACGCAGAGCTTCATCATTCCACTGGTAACACTTTATTTAATCTTTACATTTTCTCAAGATGGTGCTGTCTCATACATTTTACTTATATTTTATTGTACATGTTCCTATTTTTTACATTTATGATTCTTGACTTTGGCAGTTTTTTTCTTTTCTCTTACTATGTTTATTGATATGGTAACAGGCTGCTTACCAAGCTGAAGCCATTTTCATCTTTCACTGATTTTGAGAGGGTTATACATGCTTTTATCACAACTTGCCTGGATTACTGTAATGCTTTTTATGTAGGTATTAACCAGGCCTCCCTCTCCAGATTACACATGCTTCAAAATGCTGCTGCTCGCCTCCTTACCGGAGCTCGTAAACGAGATCACATCACACCTGTTCTTGCCTCCCTTCGCTGGCTACCGGTTTGCTTTAGAATACATTTTAAGAGTCTGTTTGTTTTTAAAGCTATTTATGGTCAAGCCCCAGTTTATATCTCTGAACTACTGAAGCTGCATGCTCCTCTGAGGTCGTTAAGGTCAGCTGACCAGCTCCTCCATGTTGTCCCCGAGAACACAGCTCAAAAATAGGGGGAACGAGCGTTCTCAGCCGTGGCCCCGAGGCTGTGGGATGACCTGCCTCTGAATGTCAGATCGGCCCCCAGCCTTCACATCTTTCAATCACGACTTAAAACTCACCGTTATTCATTGGCCTTCAAACCTGCTCGACAGTTGTATTCTGTATTCTGCATCTTATTTTTCTAGTCTGTTATTTGTTTTGTTACTCGCGTGTTTATTATAATGTCAATGTCCAGCACGCTGGTCAACCTGGTTGTCTTAAATGTGCTTTACAAATAAAGTTGGATTGGATGCACCAAAGTAACGAGCACAATTCCTTGCATGTGGAAATCTACTTGACAATAAGCCTGTTTCTGAAAGGATTTAATCCTCTGTGACCGAAGGGGTCGTATACGACCCAAAACGGCACCTCTGATTCATATTTCAATCATTTTACAGACATAAGAGCTAGAGACTTACAGTCTTTTGCAGCTAAAAGCTAACACTCACGCCGTCACGGGGGTGTCTCTGGTGTCTTAGTAGGCCTTACACAAGGTGTTCTACCCAGCCTGGAACTTGTGCCTTTTTTCGGGGTCGTTGAGCAATAAAATCAGACATTGCTGCTGCTAGCTTTGTGGTAGAAATCCCATGATGCTTTGCGAGAGCTTGCTGACGAGCAAACGTAGTTTATTGTGAGGAGAGATCACTCGAAGTGTGTCGAATAGTGACATGTGACATGTATTACCGTTTGAAACCGTTCCACAGAGAAGAATAGCATCACTGTTGTGAGTTGTAGCATCATTTTGGGCCTTATTTGAAGAAATGTATATAGTTTGTCCTTTTTATATGAGTTATAATGTTCATTATGTTTATTTTTGCACTGCATGACTCCAAATATATAGGATAACTGTTTTAGACAACACAAATGCTTGTGTAGCATTGCTGTGTGTGATATCAATAAATATGACGTTATTATTTTGAGTATTGGCATAAGTGAATGTCATGATAAATATGATAAAATGGACCAGAGGTTGCCAAAAATCCTTGAGGGCTCAGTGCAGTGCTTGTGTGTCACAGGAGCGGTACGTGGCTAGTCTGATGCCTCTCCAGAAGTCCATCAGTCCTTGGAAGAGTCCTCCTCAACTGCGACCGTTCATCCAGCAGGACTTCATGAAGACGCTGGAGAAAGCAGGACCTCAGCTCACGTCCAGACTGAAAGGAGACTGGATAGGACTCTACAGGTACACACACACACACACACACACACACACACACACACGGAGAGAGAGACACACACACACACACACACACACACACACACACGGAGAGAGAGAGACACACACACACACACACACACACACACATACACAGAGAGAGACACACACACACACACACACAGAGACACACACACACACACACAGAGAGACACACACACACACGGAGACAGAGAGACACACACACACACACACAGAGAGAGACACACACACACACACACACACACACACACACACACAGAGAGACACACACACAGAGAGCACACACACACACACACACACACACAGGCGAGAGACACAGACACACACACCCACGCATGGACAGACGGACGGACCCATGCGCTCACACACACACAGACACAGTCAGACACACACACACGCAGACAAACTCACAGTCAGACACACTCACACTGACACAAAAACACACACCCACTCACACACACACACAGACACACACACACACACACACACATACACAGAGAGAGACACACACACACACACACATTCCACACGATACATTAGTGAGGATCAACAGCGGTACATTTCCAGGACAAAGCCTGCCATCAGACGCCAGATGTCGGGCTTTGCCCCTCACCTTCTGCTCTCTGTGTGTCTGGTTCTCAGACTCTGTTCTAGCTTCGAGCTAGCAAGCCATACAAGTGTTGAGTTTACCTGATTAAAGAGTAACAGAACGAAGGAACGGTAAAGTGGGTATGACTGGAGTTAATGATGGAAATGCATATAATCCTGAGGGTCATGTGAACTCATCATGTGTGGTTTCCTCTGCGTCTGAAGGCATTTCCTCAAATCTCCCAACTTTGACGGCTGGTTCCGCAACAGGAGGAGGGAGATGACCCATAAACTGGAGGCTCTGCACCTTGAGGCGCTGTGTGAGGAGGTAAGGAGGGAGGGAGAGAGGGAGGGAGGGAGGGAGGGAGGGAGGGAGAGAGGGAGGGAGAGAGGGAGGGAGGAGGGAGGGAGGGAGAGAGGAGAGGGAGGGAGGGAGGGAGGGAGGGAGAGAGGGAGGTAGGGAGTGAGGAGAGGGAGGTAGGGAGAGAGGAGAGGGAGGGAGAGAGGGAGGTAGAGGAGAGGAGAGGGAGGGAGAGAGCTAGGGAGGTAGGGAGGGAGAGAGGGAGGTAGGGAGAGAGGGAGGTAGGGAGGGAGGGAGGGAGGGAGAAGCCCACCTGATATTTTAGACTTTTTCCAGTCAGGTTGACTCAATCAGCCTGACACATTCTGCCCCAAATTGTACCAAAGCTTCTAGAGTTGTTGTGGACCAAACAAAAAAGTCCATCCAGCACCATGTCTGTCTGTCTCTCTGTCTCTCTGTCTGTCAGTCTGTCTCTCTGTCTCTCTCTCTCTCTGTCTGTCTGTCTGTCTGTCTGACTGTGTCTGTATCTCTGTCTGTCTGTCTCTCTCTCTCTCAATGTGTCTCTGTCTGTATGTCTGTCTGAATGTCTCTCTGTCTCTCTCTCTCTCTGACTGTCTCTGTCTGTCTGTCTATCTGTTTGTCTGACTGTTTCTGTCTCTCTGACTCTGTCTGTTTGTCTATCTGTTTGTCTGTCTGACTGTTTCTGTCTCTCTGACTCTGTCTCTCCATCTGTCTCTCTGACTGTGTCTCTCCGTCTGTCTCTCTGACTGTGTCTCTCCGACTGTGTCTGTCTGTCTCTCCGACTGTGTCTATCTGTCTGTCTCTCTGACTGTGTCTGTCTGTCTCTCTGACTGTGTCTATCTGTCTGTCTCTCTGACTGTGTCTATCTGTCTGTCTCTCTGACTGTGTCTATCTGTCTGTCTCTCCGACTGTGTCTGTCTGTCTCTCTGACTGTGTCTATCTGTCTGTCTCTCTGACTGTGTCTATCTGTCTGTCTCTCTGACTGTGTCTGTCTGTCTCTCTGACTGTGTCTGTCTGTCTGTAGGATCTGCAGCAGAGAGTCCAGATGCACTCGGAGGTAGAGACAGTTGATCTGGTCCTGAAGCTGAAAGATAAACTGGTCAGTACAAACTCATCCAAAGTCAACATCAGTACTACAAATACTACTGTTCATACTGTCAGGGCTGTCTAGGGTTGGGTCCCGA
>NC_135858.1:355000-377500 GCF_031162955.1 Sander vitreus | reverse complement strand
ATTATCACTTCTGGGTCTATCATGCATCATTTCACTGCATGTTTTAGCCCATTAAACACAAATTGTGTTTAATTTACATGAATCTACTTCAGACTATACATTTTTTGGATTGATTTCTTATTGGTTTCAGGTCATTTCAGTGTCTCAAGACTTTGAGTTACATAGTCAGAATCACATCCTTTAACAACTAAATAAACTAATTAAAACATGGATGTTCATTCAGTAACATCACGCAATCACGGAAGGCTTGTATCATGTGGATGCACCGACAGTTTCGTTGTCATTACTCACGGGGGCGACAGAAGCTACGCACTATAGCGTTAAATGGCCAAAACATGCACATTCATTAGTTTGGTCCTTCAAGTCAACACAAAGTCTCTGATTTATTGGAATTCATGAACATTTTTGGACACCTACAATGTAAACGAAATGACCAAACCATCTATAACAACAGCAATAACGGATCATTTATTATTAATAATATACATTTGTATTTTCAGAGTGTGAATGAGAATGACTGAGGTAGTTAGTGCTTAACTGCACGTACAGATAATTGATGTTTGCATTTGAAAATATCACTTATGTATTGTGGTTTTTTTTCTGATTTCTTTTAAGCCATCATGTAACACATGTTGTATAAATGCTCTGACACACCAACCCGATAATCGGCTGTTGGACAGTCTGGCGAGGTCGCTGACTCGAGTCTGGTCGGTGTGTTTGTGCCGTCGTCAGTCTGAGGAGCCGTCGGCTTTAATTTGGGCTGATTTGACTTGTTGAAGCTGAGATTGATCACCTTAACGATGGCTCAGTTCCATCTAGTGTCCCAGGAAGCTGTTTCAGTGAGTCAGCGTGCTCAATACCAGGGCCTCTCCTAAGTGGAACGCAGCCATCATAAATGGGTTTGAATACAGCTGTGCTGTTCCTACTATGACATGTCAACATGTCTGCTGTGGAAAAGGTCTATGACGAGCGGGATGAGCGTGACGAAAGTCTCTCAAAATCTGATGAACATCTGTTAAACTGACCTTTGTTGATCTGAAATGAAGACAGATTCAGCAGCTGCACGGCCTGTTTCTCTCTTAAACTGTTTCCAGAAACACGTTTAGGTGACCTATCTTCGTAAAATACGAGATCGTATTCCGTCAGCGTTCATTTTGTGGGTCCTAACCCTACAGATTAGCGCCGCCTGCTGTTGTGGAGACGTATTACGTCTCGCTCACGCGCAGAACGTACGCTCCAGTCGGCGTCTCTTCGGTGAGTTCTGAGGCTCTTTTTGGACCTCGGGGAGACTGATCAGTCCGACTGACTTTCTGCTGACAGTCGGCCGTCGGGTTGGTGGGTCAGCGCCTTAAATGCTCTTCAAGCAGATAATTGTAAAGACACAAATATGTGCTGGTTGGAAAAACCTGTGTAATCTGGTTGTTGGGCAACCATTTAAGTTTTATATTGTAAAAAAAAAATTATTTTAACAATTTTCAATTTTTTCATGGAGGGCTATTCTCATATTCCCCTCTGTAGATAATTGAGTGTGTTGTACATAATGGTGTAAAGTGAAAGGGTGGCCCAGATATGATGTACAAAAGTTATTTTGCTATAACAACAGATGTCTTACTAAATACAGAGATATAAATACGTATTGCTCCATATGTTAATTTACCTTTCTTAGGCTATTTACAATGTTGTTGAGACACTTTTGACATTTTGAGTTTGATGTTTATATGCTAAGAGACACTGAAAATGTAAAGTTGTAGCATTTCTACTGATTCTGAGAACATAAAATGTTATTATAATGTTATTTTGAGACCCTATTCCCAGAAAACATTCATATTGAACCATTAAGCAAAACCCCAGATGATTTATTTATGATTTAATAGTAAGTTATCTTCTCAGCTGTAACTGAGAAGGGTCTGGGGAAGCTTCATTCACAGCCCATTTCCAAAGGGGCATCACCAACGGACGCCGCTCAAATGCCTCTGGGCGCCATTGGATAGTCCTTCAACCAATCAGACCAACGATCCGGGTGACGTAGCAGCTTCGGTGCCCGCCATGTTGAATGTAAACAAGAAGCTGCTTGCCGTCGCTGCACTATCGTCATCGTGTAAAGCCCCCCTCAACGGTTGTGATTGGTGTAGAGCCCTCCTCAACGGTTGTGATTGGTGTAGAGCCCGCCTCAACGGTTGTGATTGGTGTAGAGCCCGCCTCAACGGTTGTGATTGGTGTAGAGCCCGCCTCAACGGTTGTGATTGGTGTAGCGCCCGCCTCAACGGTTGTGATTGGTGTAGAGCCCGCCTCAACGGTTGTGATTGGTGTAAAGCCCCCCTCAACGGTTGTGATTGGTGTAGAGCCCGCCTCAACGGTTGTGATTGGTGTAGAGCCCGCCTCAACGGTTGTGATTGGTGTAGAGCCCGCCTCAACGGTTGTGATTGGTGTAAAGCCCCCCTCAACGGTTGTGATTGGTGTAGAGCCCCCCTCAACGGTTGTGATTGGTGTAGAGCCCGCCTCAACGGTTGTGATTGGTGTAGAGCCCGCCTCAACGGTTGTGATTGGTTCCTCGATTTGGAGAAATTGAAAATGGGCTTGAATGGGCTCTTGGCCAGACGGACTTGCAGAGAAAATCTCTCATTCTTTTCCCAGGCTAATAGTAAGTAGTAAAAAGTACAATTTTTCCCTCTGAAATGTAAGGGTATACTCAAATAACTCGCGCAAAGCAACGTGAAATTGTACTTAAATGCAGTTCTTCAGTAAATGTACTTGTACCACTGTTAGAATGATCAAATGTTTTCCCACATTGAAACCAACAGCGACATCTAATATTTCAAGAAATTGGGCCACTGCTCAGTAAAGGAAAAAATAACTGTAGCTACAATATGTTAGTTTGTTGGTTTCTTTGGATAATGACAGTTGCTAGTTTGTTAGCTTTAGCTGCTAGCCAGTGTCAGTGAGTGAACAGCCAGCTAATGTGGACACAGAAACAATCAAATGTATATAGTCCAGCTACGTTAGCTTGTGGCAACAAAATATTTGGACCAATCGTTACAACAAAATCAAAAGACACTACAAATTCAGAATGTCAACGCAAGCACACTTATTTTGCTCTATATCACTGTTTTAGTTTTTATTAAAGCCATATAACTAGTGGTGGCCAAATGAAGCTTCGTGAACCAACTTCTCTTATTTCTTGAGCCCACTAGATGGCGCTCTCTCTTCAACAAATGGGTTGAAAATACACTGAATAGAGAGCCGAAGTCACGCCCTTCTACTTCCAGTCCATGGGACCTTAATTAGAAAAAATATGAACGGGAGTGAATGGGGAGATTACACATATGATGTTCATCAGTTTAATTGATCATTTCGCAAGTCAAGAAAGTCTTTAGTCCCATGAGGTCCATCGGAAGGGGCGGGACTTCGCCTCTCTATTCCTTTAACCATCCTATTCTCTATTCCTTTAACCATCCTATTCTCTATTCCTTTAACCCTCCTATTCTCTATTCCTTTAACCATCTTATTCTCTATTTAACCCTCCTATTCTCTATTGCTTTAACCATCCTATTCTCTATTCCTTTAACCATCTTATTCTCTATTTAACCCTCCTATTCTCTATTGCTTTAACCATCCTATTATCTATTCCTTTAACCATCCTATTCTCTATTCCTTTAACCCTCTTATTCTCTATTTAACCATCCTATTCTCTATTCCTTTAACCCTCCTATTCTCTATTCCTTTAACCATCCTATTCTCTATTCCTTTAACCGTCCTATTATCTATTCCTTTAACCCTCCTATTCTCTATTGCTTTAACCCTCCTATTCTCTATTCCTTTAACCATCCTATTATCTATTCCTTTAACCATCCTATTATCTATTCCTTTAACCATCCTATTCTCTATTGCTTTAACCGTCCTATTCTCTATTCCTTTAACCCTCCATTTTCAAAAAATGTCTATATCAGAAATGTGGGTTTCTGTCAACCAAACTGCCCAAAATGTACATGGATGGTTCCATTTAATGCTCTTCTCAAGTAAAATGAAGGCTCAGTACACTTTTATTCAATTTATTTAGCATATTTCTGCTTTTTAAACTAAACTAAATTAGGTTTAGTGTCCATGAATAAGTGTAAAACTCTATAAGTTGGTAGAAGTGTGAAAATAGCAAAAAAGTGACAAAAAAACTGAAAAAAAGCAACGAAAACATTGAAAATACAACAACTTAAAAAAAAATAAAAAATAAATAAATATTCCGACAATTAGCAGAAAAAAAAACTCAACAAAAAGTGCCGGAAGGCTAGGGGGAAAAAACGTTGAAAAAAGTGTCAACGTTTCTCGAGCTGGGAGGCTAACACAAGGTTAACCTTTTTCTCTGAACAGAGAGCGCCATCTAGTGGGCTCAGGAAACAAGGTGTTCACGAAGCGTCATTTGTCCATCACTACATATAACCACTACTACTAAACCACTCGGACGCCCTGAAGAACTACAGTTTTGGTAAAAGTATTTAAATGTATGATACGAAGCGTCACGAGGAAGTCATCAAGCTCGTTTTCGTATATGATGGCCTACGGTTTTTGTAGGCAAATAAAAAAATGTTTATTTGATTTTTATGTCAACTATTGTAAGTTCAAGTCTTTTTGAATATACTCACAGCTGAGGCTCTCATGACATTGTTTGATTTTGCTTGATACAGGTATAATAAAGAAATTGACACGTTGACGTTTGGGAAGTTTTACCTAGAAGACTAGCTAGCTCTGCGCTAGCTCTGTGCTACACAACCTGGATGAAATACACGTCAGTTTTTTTGAGTGAAAAACTGTAACAGACTGCAATAATCCAGAGAAATACATATTTTCTATACTTCTTTTGGCCGGTAGCTGTTGGTGTTAGCTTGCACTATTATGTTAGCTAAGTTCATGTACGTTGTATAAGTGAGCTAGTTAGCTTCCCAGCTAGCAGTTACGGTAACTTCTTGAAATAATTTCAAGAGAAATATATTTTTTTGAACTTCTTAACAAAAAGCTATGTATTTCCACATCCAGAAGTTACAGAAGCAACATGATCAATCATTTGGAGCTGTTTTTGTGTACTAGATGAATGTAAGTCCAATATTCAATCTCTTTGAGCTCTGTTTTTGGGCTCCACCAACTCCTGAGGGAAATATCTGTCTCTTTAGCTGCTAAATGCTCCATTAGGTTCACCAGATATTCTCTAACTGTGTCTGTTTGCTGCTGAACAGGTAGTGTACCGTGGCTTTTTCCCAGTCTCACGACAGTTTGTGAAATGGTCACGTTATTTTTTCTATTTTTAATCTATCGATTTGTGTACACGCACACATTTATCTCGTTTTTTTGTGGTGGTCAGCACGTAATGGGAAGCATCTATACGGAGGTTGGGGAAAGGAACGGTCACACGCGGGAGATGGCCACAGTCGCTGGGGTGAAAGTCCTGTGTTTGACCCATCCTCCCCCTCCGACCAACCTCCCTACGCAGATTTTCGGCCTTTCATACTCGCTACCGTAGTCGTGCTGTGATCACGAAAGATGCTTCCCATTGAAATACATTAGTTTAAAAAACGTGCTGACCATCACGTAAAAAATGAGATAAACGTGTCCGTGTACAGCAGGGGTGTCAAACTCAATTTCCCAGAGGGCCACACTGGAAAAAGAGAATCACATCAAGGGCCAGACACGTAGGGTTAATTGACATGCTTTTATTTCATCGAAAAAGTTAAATATCTTTGACTCAATGATTGCATGTCTCATATCGTCTCCTCTTTGACAGTCTGGTCGACATAAAGCCCTGAAAAAGTCAGCAGAAACGTTCCAAAGCCATCCTAGAAGTTAGCAAATCCAGCAAAACGATTATATTTTACATATAAAGTCAAACATGTTAGTAAAAATATGAAAGAATTATTTTGATTTGATTATATTTTGTTATTATATTGTAAATATACAGTAATCACGCTTTTACCAAATCAGTAATCAGTAGGTTAAAGGACAATTGCGGTGCAAAATGAACCTAGGGGTTATTAACGTGTGTGTACCGAGTCGGGATGGGCGATATCTCGATATGGGATCGCAGTTTTTGGCTTGCCTGTCAAAGTACACGCCCATTTCCTATGCAGAGCCAAAGCCCGTCTACGGAAAGCCGTTCCACTCCCTATTCAGCCCCATTGTACCTACTTTGGTTGCAGTTCCACCAGAGTTCCACTGGGGGTGATCACGGTCCAGTGCTAAATGAATGGGACTCTATGGAGCTAGATGCTAAATGAATGGGACTCTATGGAGCTATATGCTAAATGAATGGGACTCTATGGAGCTAGACGCTAAATGAATGGGAGTCTATGGAGCTAGACGCTAAATGAATGGGACTCTATGGAGCTAGATGCTAAATGAATGGGACTCTATGGAGCTAGATGCTAAATGAATGGGACTCTATGGAGCTAGACGCTAAATGAATGGGACTCTATGGAGCTAGATGCTAAATGAATGGGACTCTATGGAGCTAGATGCTAAATGAATGGGACTCTATGGAGCTAGACGCTAAATGAATGGGACTCTATGGAGCTAGATGCTAAATGAATGGGACTCTATGGAGCTAGATGCTAAATGAATGGGACTCTATGGAGCTAGATGCTAAATGAATGGGACTCTATGGAGCTAGACGGCTACATTTGTCTCTTTCGCCTGATTGTCGTTGAGAAATCTCAGATTTGATTGTAGTTTCTGCAAGTTCAACATGGATTATAGGTCAAAAGTTGAATGAACTAGTACTTGTGTCCTTTCGATTTCTTACAGGTTGAGTCCTTGTTGCCCATAACACGCTAGCATTCTGCTAATGAATGCTGATTGGTCAGTGAAGGACAGAGAACGGTCGACTCGGTGCACATGTTATTAACCCCTAGGTTCATTTTGCACTGGAATTGTCCTTTAAATGTCGTTTATCATTAATTGTTGATCAATTCTTTATTATTAAGTGAAAAACAGAGGCTACAGCTTTTGTCGCCTGGCGTTGTGCGTTTCATTAAAGCCGTTTTCTCTTTCCCCCGTTGAAACTGAAAAACTCCCTGGTTTTCTTCTCTCCCTTTGGCCAACGGCCTTTCCTCTCCTTGCTGCGGTTGATTGGCTGTCGGTCCTGCCACTGCCGTTCATAGACGTCCTCCAACAGTACGTTTCCTCTGGGAGAGTAGCTGATGTAGGACCAGGAGAGGGCGGAGCCAGAGTACCACCTAAAATCACAATTGTATTTTCAAAGATTATTATATGGGCTTTTCCGCCTTTAATGCACAGGACAGGTAGGTGAGAAAGGAGAGAGAGAGAGAGGAGGAAGACATGCAGGAAATCATCACAGGTTGGACAGGTGTATGCGTTGAGGCATACACCTGTCGCATATATGTGCGCCTGCTCTACCCACTGATCCAACCCGGCTACACGTTGGTATTTTCAAATGGTGGATTTAAAACAAGTCCATGTTTATGAAAACTATAATAATACACACACATACCCATAGCCACCGCTGGTCATGTAGTAGAAGACTTCTCTGTACTGGAGAGGATAATCCCATATCTGGACGTCTGTCACCTGACCATCAAAACCTGAAAAATCAATCACAGGCTCACCTGACCAGACATACTACACACACACACACACACCCACACAGACACACACACACCCACACAGACACACACACACACACACACACACACACCCACATACACACACACACACACACACACACACACACACACACACACACACACACACACACACAAGATTATATCAGGGACAATGATGAAGATTAAAAATGATCCAATAAATTGTTGTGAGTGATTGTAGTCCTATGATCAAAGTGTTAAAGCCTTTTCTATCTGTTTACGTTTCTATGACTTACTTACTTTACGTTACTTTCAGTATAATAATAATAATAATTTCCACCAGACTCCATGTAAATAATCAGGACTTTTAGCGTGTATAGAGCCAGCATATCTCCACCAGACTCCATGTTAATAATCAGGACTTTTAGCGTGTATAGAGTCAGCATATTTCCACCAGACTCCATGTTAATAATCAGGACTTTTAGCGTGTACAGAGCCAGCATATTTCCACCAGACTCCATGTAAATAATCAGGACTTTTAGTGTGTATAGAGCCAGCATATTTCCACCAGACTCCATGTAAATAATCAGGACTTTTAGCGTGTATAGAGCCAGCATATCTCCACCAGACTCCATGTAAATAATCAGTACTTTTAGCGTGTATAGAGCCAGCATATCTCCACCAGACTCCATGTAAATAATCAGGACTTTTAGTGTGTATAGAGCCAGCATATCTCCACATGTAAATGGGTGAATTAAGGGTTTATTTCAACCAAACCAGAGTGGTGATTGTTGGAACAGTGGAAAGATGAACCAAGACGGCTTTTGAGTCTGTCGAGTTTGAATGAAATGTGTTTTAGGATGCTAAAATCACTGAGCTATGCCAACAGACATTCAAATGAACGAAAGGGCTTCAATTTTTCAGACTGACGAGGTCTTTGCCTGGTTTCTAGTCTCGCTTTGCCAGACCTTCCTCCACAGCGCTGCGGAGGAGGGTCTGGCGAGTCCACACAGCATTCCTGGATGGGAAGGAAACATGCTCTGGTTTATTGACATTTCTTTAAAGGGCCCATGGCATGAAAATGTCACTTTATGAGGTTTTTTAACATTAATGTTAGTTCCCCCAGCCTGCCTATGGTCCCCCAGTGGCTAGAAATGGTGATAGGTGTAAACCGAGCCCTGGGTATCCTGCTCTGCCTTTGAGAAAATGAAAACTCAGATGGGCCAATCAGGAATCTTCCCTTTATGATGTCATAAGGGGAAAGGTTACCTCCCCTTTCTCTGCTTTGCCCACCCAGAGAACTAAGGTCTATAGAAAAGAGACTTCAGATACAGTATTAGGGGACCACTAAGGTCTATATAAAAAGATACTTCAGATACAGTATTAGGGGACCACTAAGGTCTATAGAAAAGAGACTTCAGATACAGTATTAGGGGACCACTAAGGTCTATATAAAAGAGACTTCAGATACAGTATTAGGGGACCACTAAGGTCTATATAAAAAGATACTTCAGATACAGTATTAGGGGACCACTAAGGGACCACTAAGGCCTATATAAAAGAGACTTCAGATACAATATTAGGGGACCACTAAGGTCTATATAAAAGAGACTTCAGATACAGTATTAGGGGACCACTAAGGTCTATATAAAAGAGACTTCAGATACAGTATTAGGGGGACCACTAAGGTCTATATAAAAGAGACTTCAGATACAGTATTAGGGGACCACTAAGGCCTATATAAAAGAGACTTCAGATACAATATTAGGGGACCACTAAGGTCTATATAAAAGAGACTTCAGATACAGTATTAGGGGACCACTAAGGCTTATATAAAAGAGACTTCAGATACAGTATTAGGGGACCACTAAGGTCTATATAAAAGCATCCAAAAAGCAGCATGTCATAGGACCTTTAAACCAATCACGATCATCATGGGTGCCGCTAAACGCCGCATGGAGCCCTGGTGCTGCTGGTAGCCTCGGAAGGGAACTTGTTTTGGTGGAACGTGTAGTTCTACATCCAAAAGTTGTCGTACAACAGAAAACTCAGATTGGACAGATAGTCTATAGGCTTGGCTACTTTGATCAATACTTTGTTCTTACCTTAGTAGGCAGCATCTTCCTGATGCTCATGCTCGAGTCGCTGAACAACTGGGCCACATTCTTCATGGTGTCCACAGTGAGGCAGACTCTGGTCCAGACTTCTGGTCCGATGTTTGACCAGAACCTTTTGTAAGGTTGCAAGTACAGGTTGTTATAACCATATCTGTCAAAGGATAGTCTGTACGACCTAGGAGACCCTCCCATTTGCAGAGGCCTTCTGCTGGATGGACTGAGTGTGAAGATTGTCTGGATGTCTGCTTGATAGTCGGTCAGGTAACGCAGACACACGGACACACCTGCAGGAGTCACATGGAGGGTGTTAATTGACAAATTTAGTTGACACAGTTAAGTAAGAATCTAAACACATGAACAGTTGTTTGGTTGTTGTTGTGCATAAATAAAAAAAACTAACCTAAAATACCAAATAAATACATAAAAGATATTTAGCGGACAATAGAAAGGCCTAGGTTTTGCAGATATATTCAATATAAATGTTGATAGAAAATGTTTTTTTGTGGCCAATGTCAGTTGTATTTGAACATACTTTGTAAGAGATCGTAGGCACCTGCTACAACCAAAGGCGCTAACGCATGCTAACTGACCTTTCTAGGCCAACAGCAGAGAGCCAAGGTTAATAAACTGGTGACGTTTGTGGTGGAATTTTCCAGAAACACCATGCTGTGGTAAGATGACACATGGGGAAAACTTACATCAGTCAGTCACGACCAGTCGAACGATGAACGGCGTGCTTGAGCTATGTTACTGGTTACTGGTTGCACGGCGCTTGGCGTTCAACTGGTCATGACTGAGAACTCCCAAGATGGCGCCTGCCTGTATACGTGAACGCTACTGTCTTTATACACTATGTCTGTACACTTACAATGTTCTCAATGCTTTGCTTTACATGTAGGGACCAAGGGGGTAAGCGAGCCTCCACAGAGCGTAGCTCCTATGGAGCCATTTTGATGCTAACAAGCCATCACCTCCCGTTAGCATCCCGTTAGCATCCCATTAGCATCCCATTGACTGTCATTCATTTTGACGTCACTTTGACAGAGAATACCTTTACATCTGAAGTAGGGCTGAACGATTTTTGAAAATAATCTAATTGAGATTTTTTCAAAAATATTGCGATTGTGGTTCAATATGTGATAAATTTTTAAGCTCTTTGTCTTCTGTATTATTCAAAGACAAGCAATACATCATTGTATAGTATGAACAATACAAGATTAGATATTAAACAAACTGTTGTTTCCTGGAGGCCAGTACGGTGGCCCTGAAGAGCAAATCACAACAGCAAATAGGAAAACACGACGGCAAACAGGAAAACACGACGGCAAACAGGAAAACACGACAGGAAACAGGAAAACACGACAGCAAACAGGAAAACACGACAGCAAATAGAAAAACAAGACAACAAATAGGAAAACACGACAGGAAACAGGAAAACACAACAGGAAAACACGACAGGAAACAGGAAAACACGACAGGAAACAGGAAAACACGACAGGAAACAGGAAAACACGACGGCAAATAGGAAAACACGACAACAAATAGGAAAACACGACGACAAACAGGAAAACACGACAACAAATAGGAAAACACGACAACAAATAGGAAAACACGACAACAAATAGGAAAACATGACAGTAAACAGGAAAACACGACAACAAATAGGAAAACACGACAACAAATAGGAAAACACGACAGCAAATAAGAAAACACGAAAACACGACGGCAAACAGGAAAACACGACAACAAACATGAAAACACGACAACAAATATGAAAACACGACAGCAAACATGAAAACACGACAACAAACATGAAAACACGACAACAAATATGAAAACACGACAACAAATAGGAAAACACGACAGCAAACATGAAAACAAGACGGCAAACAGGAAAACACGACAACAAAGAGGAAAACACAACAACAAATAGGAAAACACGACGGCAAACAGGAAAACACGACGGCAAACAGGAAAACACGACAACAAAGAGGAAAACACAACAACAAATAGGAAAACACGACAGCAAATAAGAAAACACGACAACAAATAGGAAAACACGACAGCAAATAAGAAAACACGAAAACACGACAGCAAATAGGAAAACACGACAGCATATTTGCCGTTGTGTTTTTCTATTTGCTGTTGTGATTTGCACTTCAGGGCCACCGTAGGCCAGGCCTGGATGTGATGATGACATCAGGTGATGCATGAATGTATATGAATGACATCTTTCATCTAACTCCTTCAGTCCCAGTAGTATTACTAGTAATACTACTGCAGTCCCAGTAGTATTACTAGTAATACTGAGCACTGACCGCCTGGTGGAAACATTCATATGAAAGTCAGAAACTAATCACACAAACTAAAGGGCAGGTTGCAGAAATATAAAAACAAGTAATAAACATATGTAAACATGTGGATTTCACTTTTTAAACACTATCTTTAAACTTTACTAGACAGTTAAATAAATAAAAATATAGTATATACATATTTTACAGCGCACACAGAGGAGCTGCCTCCCCCCTCCTGAAGTGGCGTGCCGCGTGCATGACAGCGTCAACATTGCACTCACACTCAGAGACAGAGAGGCTATCGTTACGTTAGCAGTAGCATGCTGTTGCTGGTCTTTTCGTGGGATTAACTGTACTAATAAAACCGTTGAAACAACGCAGCCACGCTGCTGTGAAAGCTCCCCGAACGTCATTTATCAGAGTCTGGTTGTTACCCCTCCCCGTGGCAGTCTCCTCCACTCCATGTCTTTATAACGGAGCTAGCTAACTGGAGCTAACCGCTAATCAGAGCTAATCGTTGCTAACCGAGCCTTCAGTTCTGCGTGGGTGTATCCATTAACGGCATGTATGGACTTGAGCCTGAATAAAACCCTTCATTTTATTAAAATGACAGAAATCTGCTCAAGGTTAGCGTAGCGTAGCATTAGCGTAGCGTTAGCGTCATGGATGTATTAAGAGAACGGGTTAGCGTGCTAAGTTGATGCTTTCTCTGCGGGTGCAGATTGATTTGCTCTTGCGAGTCACGTGACCAAATCGCAGCCTTTGCAATTAGGAAATCGCGTCTTAACATATCGCGATATTATCGCAAATGCAATGAATCGTTCAGCCCTACTCTGTAGAGTTTAAAGACTCTATTTGTCCGTTGTTTATTTCTAAAGAAACACGACAACGTATAAAAGGCTCCATTACCTTGTAGCTCACGTTATGGCTCCGTAGCAGACGTTTTTATAACAATAGGCTAACGATTGGGTCATAACCACGAGACTTCCTGTCTCATAGTAGAGGAGTTACCGTATAGTACAGGAGAAGCTCTCAGGCAGTTTGGACTTCCATCAGCTGTTTAAGTGTAATGACTAATGTTAACTATCATTTTAGTGATCAATAATGAGCCTGTGTCTATGTTATCTCCTTACATATACCTACGCTACCCAAAACGTCAAAAACTCCAAAAGCGAAGAAAAAAACCCCCCAAAAGCGAAAAAAAAGCACTTCGCTTTTAACGTTTTGTTTTTTTCTTGGCTTACGTTTTGGTTTTTCTTCGCTTTTTTTACGTTTTGGGTTTTTCCCCAGAGAGAGAGAGAGAGAGAGAGAGAACACGAAGAAAAACCCCCAAAACATAAAAATAAGCAAGGAAAAAAAATGCGGAAAAAACGTTAATAAAGCGAAGAGAAAAAACCCAAACGTAAAAAAATCCCAGAAGCGAAGAAAAAAAAAGTCAAAGGCTCCTCCGTTAGCATCGTTAGCATCCGTTAGCATCCCATTGACTCCCATTCATTCTGACGTCACTTTGACAGAGAATACCTTTACATCTGAAGCATTTAAAGACTCTTATTGTCCGTTGTTTATTTCTAAAGAAACACGACAATGTATAAAAAGGCTCCATTACCTTGTAGCTCACGTTATGGCTCTGTAGCAGGCGTTTTTTATAACAATAGGCTAACGATTGGGTCATAACCCACGAGACTCCTGTCTCATAGTAGAAGTTACCGTATAGTACAGGAGACTCTCAGGCAGTTTGGACTTCCATCAGCTGTTTAAGTGTAATGACTAATGTTAACTATCATTTTAGTGATCAATAATGAGCCTGTGTCTATGTTATCTCCTACATGTACCTACGCTTTCGCAAAGCGTCAAAAACTCAAAAGCGAAGAAAAAACCCCCAAAAAAGCGAAAAAAAGAAAAAAAGCGCTTCGCTTTTAGCTGTTTTGGTTTTTTCTTGGCTTTTACGTTTTGGGGTTTTCCCCAGAGAGAGAGAGAGAGAAACAGAAGAAAAAAACCCCCGAAAACATAAAAATAAGCAAGAAAAAGAAAAAAGCGATAAGACGTTAATAAGCGAAGACTTAAAAAAGCCCAAACGTAAAAAAAATCCCAAGAAGCGAAGAAAAAAAAAGTCAAAGGCTCCTCCCGTTAGCATCCCGTTAGCATCCCGTTAGCATCCCATTGACTCCCATTCATTCTGACGTCACTTTGACAGAGAATACCTTTACATCTGAAGCATTTAAAGACTCTATTTGTCCGTTGTTTATTTCTAAAGAAACACGACAACGTATAAAAGGCTCCATTACCTTGTAGCTCACGTTATGGCTCCGTAGCAGACGTTTTTATAACAATAGGCTAACGATTGGGTCATAACCACGAGACTTCCTGTCTCATAGTAGAGGAGTTACCGTATAGTACAGGAGAAGCTCTCAGGCAGTTTGGACTTCCATCAGCTGTTTAAGTGTAATGACTAATGTTAACTATCATTTTAGTGATCAATAATGAGCCTGTGTCTATGTTATCTCCTTACATATACCTACGCTACCCAAAACGTCAAAAACTCCAAAAAGCGAAGAAAAAACCCCCCAAAAAACGACACTTCGCTTTTAACGTTTTGGTTTTTCTTAGCTTTTACGTTTTGGGGGTTTTTCCCCAGAGAGAGAGAGAGAAAAAACAAGAAGAAAAAAACCCCAAAACATAAAAATAAGCAAGAAAAAAAAAAAAAAAGCGGAAAACGTTAATAAGCGAAGAAAAAAACTTAAAAAAAACCCAAAACGTAAAAAAAAATCCCAAGAAGCGAAGAAAAAAAAGTCAAAGGCTCCTCCCGTTAGCATCCCGTTAGCATCCCGTTAGCATCCCATTGACTGCCATTCATTCTGACGTCACTTTGACAGAGAATACCTTTACATCTGAAGCGTTTAAAGACTCTATTTGTCCGTTGTTTATTTCTAAAGAAACACGACAATGTATAAAAGGCTCCATTACCTTGTAGCTCACGTTATGGCTCCGTAGCAGACGTTTTTATAACAATAGGCTAACGATTGGGTCATAACCACGAGACTTCCTGTCTCATAGTAGAGGAGTTACCGTATAGTACAGGAGAAGGAAAAGTGCTTCTAATATCCTTCACACTTCCTTCTTTTACTGTCTATGACAGGGACCCTCATGATGCCACCGTGGAAGTGTGGTGCTATTTTGAGCCTTGTTAGTGGTGTAGAAATAGAGATTTCTTTTTACTCTACCCTCTGCCCCGACAACTAGCTTTATAAGCTAATTAGCGGTTTGGGCTAAAACTGATCACACAGGATTAGCATGAAAACATATCCCAGAGAACGGTTGACTCAGTACACATGTGTTATTAACCCTTAGGTTCATTTTGCGCCAGATTTCTCCTTTAATGCGGCTTTAATCTGCAAAACATCATAATAACATAATTCACAAACAACCATGTAAAATTGGCCCATGTGGGAACAATGTGCTGGTTTCTGTTCCAGTTCGGCCTCTTTCCCACGCAAGAATCCAAACTGTTTTTTATTTAATATCGTCACCTCTTAAAGCGTAACTTTAACAGGAAGACACTCTACATAAAGTAACATTTTGGGTTTCATATCCTGATTACTGACACTGTGTTCCTGTTTGGTTATGTAGTTTGTGAATGTACTCACCTCTAGTGGGAGGTGCTGTGGTCCATGGACGGGTGGTGGTGTAGTAGGGACGGGTGGTGGTGTAGGGACGGGTGGTGGTGTAGTAAGGACGGCTGGTGGTGTAGGGACGGGTGGTGGTGTAGTAGGGACGGTTGGTGGTGGTGTAGTAGGGACGGCCGGTGGTGTAGGGACGGGTGGTGGTGTAGTAGGGACGGCCGGTGGTGGTGTAGTAGGGACGGCCGGTGGTGTAGGGACGGGTGGTGGTGTAGTAGGGACGGTTGGTGGTGGTGTAGTAGGGACGGGTGGGGTATCTAGTGTAGGGGGGCGTGGTAGGAGAAAAATAGGGTGAATAGAAGGATATTCCTCTTTCATTACGAGACAAAGTGAACATCTTCCCGTTTAAATTTAGTCCAGAAGCCCCTAGAGAAAGAAAGAGGAAACAACGACACAGACAAGGTGTCAACATGATATAAAATCTTCTTTTTACTCATGCATCTTTTAGATTACTTAATCTTAAAACATGTCACATAACTGCACTGAATTACTGACAAACTAAAACACCTATTTTATACATACATAACAAACAGATTATTTATTATTATATAAAGATATTCAGATATTTATGAAGTCTTTTCAATCTGTGTGAGTGTGAATTTCAGGGTGTAAGACTTTGAGTTTTTAGCTAGCTGTACTCTGATTCCATACAACCATACATACAACACAGCAAAACAAACATCATTAAGTAAAAAGCTATTTTTTTTTCCAGAGATGTTTTGCCGTTTCACTGATGTCCACAATAAGTTTAAAATCTTCCTAGGTTGTGCTTTGTACATTGTTGGACAATAATGTCTCTGGGAACCATCATCTAACTGTGGTGGAGAGGTTTGTGTGTCCCTATGAACCTCAGGGCTATGTTGTCTGGAGCCTGGTGCTCCTGCAACCTAGCCTGACCAGTCAGACCCACATCCAGATGTTGGGTCTGGGAACTCCCCATTGGCTGGGCTCAATCCAAGGGGCGGGATAAACAGTTGTCTTTCAGATTCCCTCTGCACCAATAGGATAGCGCTACAACCAATCAGAGCAACGCTAGCTGATAGATTCCACTCTAAACTCTGAACACATCTTCCTTTTTTAAGAATGACTTCAGGGCCGTTCTTTGTTCTTTTCTCAAAGAAAAGCTGAACTCCAAGTCTTCAGAGACCGCTGTTCACCAGCAGCAGCAGCAGCCATAAGCCCCGCCCACCCACTCTATACACGATGTGATTGGCCTGACTAGAGTTTGGTTTTTCCAGCTCTCAAGCCAACAGAGAGTTGCTAGACGACCCTGCTGCAGATTACATTTGCTACCGCTAGGGTGCGTATAGATGTCTAGGCTACCTGGAAGGGTCTCCCATGGCAAAGTGGTCTCGGGCAATGGGGCAGACTAACAATGGTTCAAAAAGACCAACTGAATCACAGAGGAAGAGGAGAAATGACCCAGGCGGTGGTTCAGGTATCTAGTAAGGATGCCCCCTGGGCGCCCCCCTAGGGAGGTGTTCCAGGCACGTCCAGCTGGGAGGAGGCCTCGGGAAGACCCAGGACTAGGTGGAGGGACGTCCGGCTGGGAGGAGGCCTCGGGGAAGACCCAGGACTAGGTGGAGGGACGTCCAGCTGGGAGGAGGTCTCGGGGAAGACCCAGGACTAGGTGGAGAGATTATATCTCTACTCTGGCATGGGAACGCCTCGGGATCCCCCAGTCAGAGCTGTTTGTGTGGTTCTGGAAAGGGAAGTTTGGGGTCCACTGCTGGAGCTGTTGCCCCCGTGACCCGACCCTGGATGAATGGATGACGATGGATAGTGTAGGGGGAATTATGTCTAAAATAAGGCCCTAAGGCCTGTCAAATTGGCCTTTTTACATTGGACTTAACTTTACCAGAACACAAGGATCAATCTGAGATGAAGAGTTCAGTTAAGCAAAGTTTACTGAGTCCAGCATAAGAGTAACAACACACCTGTGGATTCACAAAACAGAGACTAAGTTTCCCTAGCGACAGACATCAAGTCAGAGCTGGTCCACCAAGTTGTCCTCTGAATTATGAGCTCCGATCTGTTCTCTCCCTCAAGCTTTTATCCTATCCTCACAGGGGGGTGTCCTCTATCTTTACACACACACGCCAAGGTCGGGGCCTCCGTGTGGTGCAACTTCCTCTTCCGTTCTCGCAACTTTCAAACAATGCACCTCTATGCCATAAAAGCCGAAACTATTTTATGACTTAAGCTCAGACGCGTCAGCCGGTTTTGCCGGGGCTTCGGTCCCGGATGTTTTGAGTGTAGCCCCGAATGTATTTTGAAAAGTTCACTGACAAATATGAAACCTATGTAAGCCTATGTAAACCCCCGAAATCATAAGTTTCCTTATTTCATTGTGCTCGCAGTTCTTACATTTTGTTTTTGTAGAACTCATAGTAGAACTGTAACATGATCCAGTTTATTTTTCCGAGGCGAATAGTAGAACGGGCAGCTACCTGCGGGATCTGACCATGCTGTATTTGTTGCAATCGCCTAACAACCGTCTCTACGTGAGGAAAGCTGTGAAAGGTGTAATTTTCGGAGGAATCATAGCCAAATCAGTCTAATACATTGATGCCATTAACACAAAGTTTAGGAGCGCAATACTAATGATTAGTTTGAAGTTCCCGTGACGTTTCCAGTCTATGGTTCAGACTCAAACACATGGAGCTCTGAAGCAGACCTGTGTGTCCACTCTCGCTGTAAAAAGCTGTGCAGCTTCAGGTTTATGGATGTGCTCTTCTGTCGACATGCTGCGGCAGATGTGTATTTCTTCAGTAGTTTTGGTTTTCCACCTCCGATACAGCTACAGCTACTTCCGTAAACGTTGTCTCATTCAGAGACCAGAGTCTCAAACGGGGCTCTGTGTCTGTCAGGAGGTCTGAGATCTATCGTCTCAGCAGAGCAATCACGTAATGCACAGCAGGTAGAGTATTTTCTTTTTTTTTTTATATTTTTGAACATACAGAAAAGACAATACAATTGAACAAGAACCAAAACCCTCTCCCACCCCCCACCCTCTGCGGTCTCCAGGAAAACAAAACAAACCAATAAACAAAAAAACAAGAACAGAAATCCCACCTTGCGTGGTCTCTCTCCTCTACTTCCTGTGATGCTGAGGTCATTAGGACTGATATTTGTGCTGCTGTGTTTCTCCATACGTCTATAGTCGATGATCTGGCTTCGTTAATCCTTTTGGAGAGAGCTCCAGCATAACCATGTCCAGAAAATACGCCAACCGCTGCTTTATACAAAGCGATATATTTATTTATATATATAAATAACTTTATTTTTCCACAGAATTGAATGACAGGAAGGAAGGCAGGAAATTAAGTGTTTAATGCTCAAAATGTTATGGGGGAGGACCCCCTGACCCCCCCCCATAGGTCACCACACAAATCTGGAAACAAAACCTTGGCATTTGGGTTGGCAGGCCAGTTATGATTAGGCCAAATGTTGGTGCCATCTAACTTAAATCTACAAACTGGAAGTTAAAATAAACATACAGTGGCTACTAACAAGCTGGGCAAGCCAAACGCTGTTTTGCATTGCATTCAGTTTCTTTAAATGGGTCCGGGCTAAGCCCCGAGCCTCCTCAAGTCCTGGAAACGCCCCTGCTTAAGCTTAACTTTCTGTGCATCAGAGGTCACCCAGAGTACTTTTAACCACTTCCTCAATGACTAACACAGCTCTTTTGCAACAAGCACATACACACTGCCCCCCCTGGTGGCTGAAACGGGTAATTGCATTGTTTCAAAAATAAGTGGAATAATTATTATTATTAATACTAATAATAATAATTTTATTATTATATAATATTTTAAATAACACAAAACAACTAAATGTAGGTAATACATCTGATTTCATATAGGCCTACTGCTCTGGCTCTCACCTGAGACTATTGTCGACGTATATGCAGGACGAAAAAAACAAACATTAGGCCTACTGTTGCTCTAGTCTGGACATCTTACCGTGCCAACGTTGCAATAAAGGGTTCCTAAATGCCGTGTATATAAATGTGATGTCAGCTTATTAATTGATTGCGCGTTTTGTGTAGATTTGGACTTTTATACGTTTTATTCCACTTTGTTTAAACGGCGAGGTGGCGAGGCCTCGTTCGCCTGTGTGGAGCTGGCTGGTGAATGTGACGCCCGTATCGGCCTCGCTGGATACACCGGGACTCTGTTTGTGGATCTCCTGATCGCTGTGGATTACTTTTTTTTCGTGTCATTGGATTACGGCAAAATACAGATCTTCTTTCTTAACGTGTCTTAACGTTTTATGGTGTGACTGATCTTGGTTTCAGCGTTTGGAGATCATCTCAACAGACTGGAGGTCCAACACTGAGTGTTCACCGTTACATTTTAGTTGAATGTAAGTGTCGGGACGTCCCGCCACCGGCTGTCTGCGTTCAGACAGCTGTGCCGTGATTGGATGTCATAAAGGGTGGACTGTTAAATAGTTATAATGTCATTTAAAATCTGCTTTAAAAATAAACATATGTGTTTATTTAGCATGTTTGTTTTGTCCATATGTGCTCGTGCTGCGTTCCCAAAGTGGTAGGCCAGGTCTTGTAGTGGAAGTTTTCTTGTTAGCAGCAGGAGTGTGGATTTAAAAACACAATAATTGAAATTAATAAAGACTTACTGAGAATAAAACCAAAGTTTGGTCTTTGAGTATTTATTTACATTTGCAAAAGCAGAGAAAACAGTTTCACATAGCATCACAGCACATCTGAAAGGGTCTTCTGACCAAGCCAACAAATCCACACATCTATATAGTAGAAACTCCCATAAACCACCCCCAGTCAGGTTATCTTTAGCAGCTTCACAGAGGAAAAGACACCATCAACAGTCAAATCCTTTCACAACCTTCCCCTCTGCTCCTGTTCCCAACTTAGCCTAAACACCAGTGTAGCTTAGGAGGCAGAAGATGAGACACAGACCAAATGTTATGGCCCTCCTCACCCTTATCTGCTAAAAAGGAGAGACTGAGGTCTGAAAACAACTAGACTCAAGGTTTTATGACGCCGGCTGCTTCTCCTTGAAGTCCTAGAGGTTACACAACATTAAAGAATATAAGAGAATATGTAGGATATTAAACTATTATGTTAAAATAAAATGTTGCCATTACAGTCTCACCTGCATACTCAAAACCTGCTGAGTCAGTATGAAGTATGAACTGAGACACAGCTTCGACAACACAAAACAAAGAAAGAAGTTTCTACTCACACACACACACACACACACACACACTGCTGGATTAATATTGACCTACTATAGCCTATTGTTGGTCATGTTGCACAACATTAAAACTGAAAAGTGTTTTCTAAATTGATAACGTGTGATTTCGTTTTGTTTACCCAGAAAGTCATTTAAGTAATTGAGAATCTTGGTTGTTGTGTGTGCGTAGGCCTACCTGTTGTGGTGGTGGTCCATCTTGGCGTTGTAGTAGTAGGCTTAGTTTCTGTGAGTCCGACCAATGCTGACATCACTACCATCGCCATGGCAGCATAAAGCAGCTTGCTCTTCATCTTCATCTTCATCCTCATCCTCACCCGGCTGACCAGCGGCTCTGCAGTCAACAGTCTGTGTGTCCTGTCGTCCCTCTGAACCGGCTGCACCTTGTGTATACTTTCGTTTCCTGCTTGGTTCAGGCGTCAGCAGACACTTTAAGTTTCATTTCTCTTCACAGAAACCCGCACTGGTTTTTGTGTCTCTCTCTCCCGGACTCGCCAGCGGCGGAGTGCGACCAAAACGTCTACTGGGGAATTCCGTAGACCACCGGCCCGGGTTGAGCAGAGGCTGCACAGTTTGACCAGCGGGCAGCGGCCGATCAGACCGGCCCTCGCGGCCTCGAAACACTCCCAGCCCACCGGGAAAAGTCCCGACTCTCCCACCGGTGTTTGACACCAAAAATCACAATCTCAACCACATCCTTGTAGCCTGGTCCGTCAGGGGTCTCCCAGGCGACTCTACCTGCCCATTTCCTTTACTTTTACTCAAGCAGGCTACTGTACTAAAGTACAACTTTGAGGTACAGCAGCCTACTCATACTTTACTTGAGTATTTCCATTTTATGGTACTATTACTATGTACTTTGTACTTCATTACATGTATTTGATAACTTAAATTACTTAGCAGATTCATATTATTATTATTATTATTATTATTATTATTATTACAAAATATAATCAACAAACTAAGATGTATTGGATGAATGGATTGAGATTCCCAGCAGTACAAAAAAAACGCATTTACATTTGATCCACCTTCACAAGCTGTAACATTAAAGTGATGAACACATTAATGCATCAATAATTATAATCCAGTAATATAATATATATTATTCTGAAATGGGCCATTTTGACTTTTACTTCTGATACTTTCAGTATATTGTGATGCTAATACTTTTGTACTTTTACTTAAGTAAGTTTTTGAATGCAGGGCTTTTACTTGTAACTAGTAAGAGAACAAAACTAGTCCAACAGACGTATCTGTATACTACTGGCTACTGTCTGTGTTTGTCCTGTGCTGCTGAGAAGGAATATGTGACCTCTGACCCCAGATGGCTACTTCACAGCGCTGAAAATGTCAGGTTTTGAAGAACATTTGGATCGTGCAACAAGGCAGGCCTGCTTGGTCCTGTCATGGAATGATTGTAAAGATTAATAAAGAATATGTTAAGGGTGTTTCCTCTCTAACTGGGAGGTTTTGGGACCGATTGGTGGGATTACTGTGGACGAAGTACACACAGAGATACACTGGTAAGAGATAATGAGGTGTAACCATGTATCAGCTCATTTAAACAGCTCACGTTACTGTGTTGTGTCAACAGT